>NW_004525112.1:102376-108691 GCF_000260255.1 Octodon degus
TCATTTTTATTGATGTATTTATTTTTTTGATGCTTGTACATGTGGGTCTGATTTATTTCACTTAAGAGTATAGCTTCTAGTTCCATCCA
This sequence comes from Octodon degus, assembly GCF_000260255.1. Lineage (NCBI taxonomy): Eukaryota > Metazoa > Chordata > Mammalia > Rodentia > Octodontidae > Octodon > Octodon degus. Next base: position 102,466 of record NW_004525112.1, read on the forward strand.
TTTGCAAACAAAACCCTCAAAATTATTCTGTTTTAGAGCTGAATAATAGTCTCAGTTAATGGACATCTGGACTGTTTCCAGGGTTTACCTATGATAAATTGTGCTGCTATAAACATGGGTTCACATACATCACTGTGGTATGATGTTTTCATTTCTTCTGGAAAATTATCAATGAGGGGAATACCTGACTTGAACAGAATCTTCAATCCTAGATTTTTAGGATATCTCCCTATTGATTTCCATTGCATCTGTACCAGATTGCATTCACACCAACAGTGTACAAGGGTTCCTTTTTCGCCATAGCCCCTCCAGTATTTGTTATTGCCTGACTTCTTGATATTAGTCATTGTTTCGGGGTTAGGTGGAATTTCATGCTGTTTTAATTAGCATTTCTTGAATGACTAATGATGAAAAGCAGAAACGTTTCAAAATGATGAGATCCCACTTGCTGATTCTTTGAAGTATTTTCTGTGCATTTTGATTTTTGTTCATGAACCACCTGTGTACCCCTATATCTTTAAGATTTTTACTCAAATTCTCTTTTAGAACATTTAGTGTTTCTATTTAATGTTTAAATATTTTATGAATTTTGACTGTAGTTTTTGCATGGTGATAGACATCGGTCTAATTTTAGCACTCAGCATATGAAAAGGTGGTTTTCCCAGCACCATTTATGACAGAGGCTATATTTCTTCCAGTGAGCCTGCTTGGCCCCTTCATCAAAGACAAGGTGACCGAGTTGTGTCTACATCGCATAGTCAGTTCCACTGACGATCCAGGATGTCCTGATGCCAGCACCGTCATGAGTTTATTGAAGTAGCATTAGAGCATACGTTCAGGTCAGCGGTTGGGGTGCTTCCTGCCGTTCCACTGTGGCACAGGATTGCGTCTGATATTCTGTGTCTCTTCTGTTCATCTCAGTTTTAAAGGCAGTTTCCCCATTTTCTTTCTGTTGTAGATATTTTCATTCTGCAATTAGATACTTGACATATAACCTGTATGTTTGGGGGGCTGGAAGCTGCATGTCAGCAGCATACCACAATTCTTTTCTTCCCCTCCTCCTTTTTCACATCTCTGTCTTCTAAAAACCTTCACATTTAAAAAAAATTTTTTTAAATTTATTTATTTATCCATCTATGCATTTATGTGTGTGTGGCTAGCTCAGCCCACCATGGGGTGGGCTGGCTGGCATGTGGTGCTAGGGGATTGAACCGCGGTCCCTTGTGCTTCGCCAAGCTTGTTCCAAGTAGGTGCTTTAGACCACTGAGCCATCTCACCAGCCTCAACTTTCACATTTTGCAGTGATTTATACCATTTCTTTTCTTCTATCCATTTTTATTTTTCTATTTATTTTAAGTGTGCCTTACTCAAGTAGACAGAAAGTAGATTTTAAGTTCACCGCCTCCTTTTTTACCTGAATATGTTATTGGCCTGTGCATTTACTTTCCCTAAAAACCTCAAAGTCACCAAGCTATGACGTGATGCGCCAGGGCCTTGCTCACCAATGTCATACTGTCCTGTCCATTTGTGTGCTGAGAAACAGTGTGAGGCTGGATGTAGCTATTATGAATTGTGCTTTGATAAACACTGTATACACTGTATGGGATTCTCATTTGGTGCATGAAGAGGCTTTGGAAATATACTTGGAAAGCGAATCCTGGCTTGTCGGGTATTTCTAGTTGCACTTTGTTTGAAGAACAACTAGTTTATTTCCTGAAGTCTGTAGGCTTGCCCATTCTCCCCACAATGCAGAGCTGTGCAGTTTGCACCATGGTTATGTTGCACATTCTTTGAACTTTGCATGACTGCCTTTCTTCCTGTTGTAAGAATTAATCATGTGGACTAAATTTTCATTTCTTCCCAGTCCAAACAGGTAGAAATTTTTCCTTCTGTGTTGGGTATTTGTCAGTCGTTTGATGTGTGTTGGTTCGTCCAACTTTCTCATTTATTGATACATTTGAGGTGATCTATTTCTTGAGTCTTTGTACACTCTATCTGTTAAGAGTCTCAATATAGTACCGCTACTAGTATTTCTTTACTTTCTTGATAATGTCCAGTCCTGCAAATCCTTACCCTTCCATAAGATTTCAAGGTTTATACCTATTTTATCTTCCAGAGCAGCTTTATTTCCACTTTAAAGCTTTGGTATTTGATAAGATAATTTACTCTATTGCATCATGAGCTGTAATAATCACCTGCAAAGAGCCTCAAGCCATGTGTCCCAGCATCATTTACTGGGGAAGCTGTCTTTCCTTCACTGTATATTTTGGCAATTTTGCTGATAGGTAAATAGCCAGACATGTCCTTACAAGACCCTGGATCCTACGTTCTCTTCCATTGGTTCACAACATTTTTTCTAGTGCTAGCTAATGCTTATCACTTTGGTTTTCTACAGCAAGTCAGCATTCAACTTTGTGATGCCATTTGCTTTTGTCTTCTTGCCCAGTATTGCTTTTCCTATTTGGAATGCATTTTAGTTCTATGGGAATTTCATGAGTGAGTCCTCTAAGTCCGTGCGCAATATTCTTTGTGTAGTGTTCTATGAATGGAATACCTTAAACTAATCTGGGAAACACTGTCACATTAATGTTCTCCCAGTAAAGTTGACCATGATTATCATTGTCAATAAAGGCCAAGCTTGCAATCCAAGTGCAGACCTGGCACAATATTTTGGTTGAGAACCAAACTGCCCAGGAAGGGAAGCATTCATGGAAGAACATGCTAAGGTAATCTGAAGGGTGTGCCACAATCAAGTTACGAGAGGTTAGTGTATGTATAAATTGGTGTTTGTTCTCTTAATAGATCAAGGATATCTCTACATATATTCTTCCTATTAATTTATTTCTTTTATCACGTTTTATATTTTCTTCTACTTTCTTTTTCAAATACCCTAGCACTGAATATAAATGTTTTTCATGTCCACTGTTACTTAAATTCCTAGATTTTAGCTTTCTCTGATGTTAACATGAATTGTATTGGTTTCAAAATTTCTTGTTCAATGATTTCATTATTATGTGCTGTTAGATTTTCAAGTTGATTAATCATCCCTCAGTAGCTCTGAAATAAATTTAAAATGTAATATTTTTCTTGGTGCAATTTTTTGGCTTCATCCTTTCCCCTATAACTTATTTTAATTTCTCTCTTACCTAATTCCTATAGCTGTTGTCCTGAATACCATGTTGAGTTGAATTGGTGATTATTGGCATTGTTGATTTGTATTTTAATGTAAGGAATTGCTTTATGTGTCCCCTGTTTGTATGACCAGAATACATATGAATTATGAAGAACATTTAAAAAATAATGATTCTACTGGAGAAGTCTTTAGGAGTGTTTGTTTTTTAGTTACCTGGAAGATATTGTATAAGAAAGTAGCATTCACTCTAAAACATACTTTTCATCCTCACTGGCCTTTCTGCCTTCTATCTGGAAATACTAATGTGTCATATTTACCTGTGGTATGATTTTGCAAGAAATCTTGTTGCTCCACCATTTACAGGATTTCTTTTGTATGTAAAGGAAAAATAACATCTGATTGGCAGGATTCCTGTGCTGCTCAGGAGAAACAAGAAAAGTATATTCCTAAGTTTATAGGAATAAATACACATTATGCCAAACTCTATGGGAGGTGACAAAGAAGAAAGCAATTAACATAGTTAAGAAGTTCAGGCAATGAATTAAGCAGGAAATAGTGAATGTCTTTCATTAGACTAAGAGGAAAACTACTGTGTAGGATCAAATAGCGATGTCCTCAGGACCCTTGTGCTCATTACTGAATTGGAGGAGTAAACGGCATTATCCATATTTTAAAATGGACAAACTTGAGGCATTTGTGAAAGAGTGAATGCACACAGACATTGCTGTCATGTAGAAACAAGCCAGATGCGTTATCACATGATATTTTCTCTTCCTTGAGGACATATATATGTGCGTATATATGAAACTTACATATATGTATGCATATATGTGTGTGTGTGTGTGTGTATGATAATGAGAAGCAGGAAAAACATCTTTTTCAAAAGATGATAGAACTGTAGGATTGAGGTGTGGAAGAAAAAAGGGAGCGAGGAAAAGATAACAAATATCTGAGATGTGTTATTCATATGCACCACCTCCCCACAGGTATGGAACCATGTGATCTAAACATGGAGTACTAAAATTGAAAACATAACCAGGTCACGATGGCAGTAAATGTGCTTTCACATGGAAAAAAGTAAAGAACTCCATGGCAAAGTGCACGTAACTTAAAACAACTTCGGTTATAAGGTGCTGCCATACTCCCATAGTGCTTTCGTTTTCACATTGTTCACAGCCCTCATGATAATGTTCAGAAAAGAATTAGCATGCATAAAATATGTCACATATCGATCATATCCATGAGTATGTTTCCCTGACTTGGCCACATTTGGAGACTTAGCTGCATCATCATCACTTAGTCGTGAATTAGATTTCAGCACTATTTTAGTTACTGATGAAAATATAATGTATAGAAAAGTGAGTGAAATGATCTTTGACATGATTGTCATGTCTAGTAGTGAGCCAGAATGGGGCTGATGGACAAGTGGCTCCTATTCTACACGAAGATGATTGTTTACATAGAAGGTGGAAGATAGGTGTGTGCATAGAGAGATAGAAACCTACATAAACACACTCACCCACAGCCTCCAGGTTCCTGATGGTTTCCAGCTCACAGCTCTGTACAGCTTTCTCTGTGCTGTGTCGAACAGAGCCCATTCCTCTGGGGTGAATTTCATGGTCACATCTTCAATGGTGATTGATTCCTACAACACCATGCATATTCCAAGTTAGCCAGAGAATTAGAGACAATTATTCATATGTGGACTGAGAGGACAGCACTAGGGCTGAGCAGAAACAACACCCATGTAGGGGACGAGCTGTTCCTAAGGTTTACAGTCCTTTCACTGTCAGCACCAGATTGGGACATAGTGTGAGAGTCCCACCCTGAGATCAATTTATTATTAACTCATAGAAATATCAATGCAGAGTATCCCATGAGATCCGGCATAGTAAGTATGCTCAGCTTCTCATAAATATGATATTTATGCCTTGTAGGTGCATCATTCTAAATTTCATATTTATTTTTTTCTTTATTGAAGTCCTGGGGATTGAACTCAGGACCTTGCACTTGCCAGATGAACACTTATTCTACTGAGTTATCTCCCCAGCCCCTAAAATTTACCTATAAATAACAAAAAAATGTAGATCTTCATTATTTTAAGGAATTTTAAATACACTACTCAATGTAAACCATTATGGCATTCACTGAATTTGATGACATAGTTATTATTCATTTATTTATTTAAAGTTGTCTGTCGTATAGTCCCAGTCCATAAAATTCTCTTAGATCAGACTGTTAATGTTGAAAGATTCATTCTTTTCTCTTTATTTACAACATACATTGCAAATCAGAGTGATTAATTTTTTTTCTTTTTTGATGAATTTAGGACAGGGCGTACAGGGTCTCACTGCATAGGTCAGACTCGTAGTGATTCTCCTGTTCTCAGCCTCCCAAGTGCTGGGATTACAGGCATGCACCACCATGCCTAGTCTCAACTGCAGTCTCAGCGCGTCCGGGGGGAGAGGCAGTATGGCAGGCGGGGGATCGAACCCAGTGACTATACTCTGCTGAAGCAGGCGCTTTAGTCCACTGAGCTATCTGGCCAGTGCAAATCACAAACATATCATTAGTAAAAAAAAAAAAAAATAAGAAAATCTAGAAACAATCAATTCCACATATGAGAACAGGGGAATTTTCCTATTCTTAATATCTGTTTTTCAAATATATCTTCACTGCACAGCACTCAACTGACGACAACAACAGACTGGTGCAGACTCTTAAGCTGTAGTAGCAAAAACTTCTGGGACTCTGGCCGTGAGCACAATTATAACCTAAATATTCCTGATCTGTGATGATGCTCATGATTTTCGGGAATCTCAAATACGTCCTGCCATTTTAATCTCTTACTTGGAAGTAATGCCATATACTCATCTTTGCAAATCATTTTTAGGGCACTGCATATGACATTCTTAGAAAAATACCAGTGCGAGGAATTTCTGCTGAGTTCCGGGAGCCCCCAGGCCCAGTCCTAGCCCAGGTCCGGCACAGCTCAGGCCTGGCATACACGCCTGGGGTGTAATCCTGCAGCTGCAATCCCTGCAGAGAGTGTAGAGGATAGATCCAACAAACTAGTCCAGGAGCAGAACATCT
>NW_004525112.1:134764-136649 GCF_000260255.1 Octodon degus
GAAGGAGGAGGAGAAAGAAAAAGAAGTACTGGTTGACAGATCCAGATTCATCTACTCGATGACACATATTTCAAGAAGTCTAAATAAGCTGCTCTCATATCAAAGTGGGATGAGTTAATGAGCTATTAGGCTGAATCACAGAAGCATAATGTCCAGCTACTAATAGAGAGAAGCTCTGAGATCTGGTGTTTCCTGCAAAATTGATGTGTTAGCTGCTTTCCCTCTAACAGATAAGAAGCCTAATTGGTCTCTCTGTCTAAGCAAATGGTGATTGGTCATCATGAATAAATTTAATTTGCAACCACCAAAAAAAAAAAAAAAAAAGAAAAGAAAGAAAAGAAAAACAAAACAAAACTGGGTCTATAGGGTGTCACTACACAGATCAGATTCCTAGTTCTGTTTTCAGCCTCCCAAGTTTGGGGGTTACAGTTACACACCACCAGGCCCAGTCTCAGTTCCACTCTTAGCACGCCCTGGGGGCAGGGCCAGCACTGTACACGAGGGCTCCAACCCTGGTCCCTGTGCTCTGCCTAAGCAGGTTATCTACTCCCCTGAGCGATCTGGTCGGTCCTTTAGGTATCTTGCCCTTTGAGCTATCTGGCTGACCCTAATCTTCTCTTGTGAGTTGGCAATTTTGTGTAAAATATTTTCTGACACCATAAGATGCATTGCCATTTGCAGTTTCCTGTAGGGCTGCACTCACAGATTAGACAAGAGAAAATGACAGAGGCTTGTGGAGAGGATTTCGGACTTCTTGGAAGTTTTCTGTATTTAGGACAGGGTGTACATGGTCTACAGGTTCTCACTGTGTAGATCAGACGAGTAGTTATTGGCCTGTTTACAACATCCCAACTGCTGGAATTACAGGTGCCTGCTGCCACATTCAGTCTCAATAACCATGTCAGCGCTCCAATCATGGGGCCGCACAGCAGCACAGGTATTGAACACCTGGCCCGTAATTCTGCCTAAGCACACACTTTAATCCGTTGAGGTATTTGGTTGGCCCCTTTATGGATTTTCAGTGTGTGTGTGTGTGTGTGTGTGTGTGTGTGTGTGTTTTTAAATTAATGTCTTGTGAGTGTGAACATTATTTTTAGGTCTTGTTAGAGTTTTTGTATTTGTATCTCTCTTTTTAAATCATCATTACTTCTTGGAATCATTCTTTTTTATTTTATTTTATTGGGAAACAAATAGCAATGAGACAGTTTCAAAACTTATCAGTTGACAGCTTCAACAACGAACAAATTGTACCTTGTTATCTTCTTAGCAGCTATCCACAGTACAAGATGCAAACAGAACACCTGTCCAAATACTATTAGCAAAAACCTTTCTTCTCATTGAATTAAGTGAGAGTAGCTGTATATCTATCCTAACTATTCTGCATATACAGATACAAAATGGACCTTCCTTTGTATCCCTGTTTTTTGTTTACTCCTGTCAGAATTGGGTATTTCATTGGCATCTAAATACTACAGATTTTTAGTATTTAGCAAATACTAAATTCAGGAAAAAATTCCAGAACAGTCCAGCAGTCCACAACAGCATTGGGTATCCACAGAAGTTCTTGACTTGAGCATTTCACAGCTCAGTATATTAATATGGCTTTACTTTATATACATTGCTTTTATACTTTTCTGCTGGATGGTTAAGACCAAGATAAAGCAAGACCTATATAACAAGAAATGTAACTTTTGTATGTGATAAGGTCAGTCAAGTCCCCTCAGGATTTATCCTGTAGCCCTGTACTGCACTTTGTAGATCACTTGTCAGTGTCAGCCATGTGGATGAGTCATGGCCATTGATTGACCAATTTGCTGTTTATGAATGCCTGAGAGAATATTTTGTCTCCAGCTGACTCTCTTTAGGCACACTCTATGTCATCGAT
>NW_004525112.1:138655-140121 GCF_000260255.1 Octodon degus
GAAGAATATATGCAGTGTATTATTTGTTGAAACTGTACTTCCGATTTGATTTGAAACTGTCTCATTGCTATCTGTTTATCAATAAAATTTTTTTTAAAAAAAGAAAAATACCAGTGCGATACTCCCATGACATCAAATAATTTGTTTCTTTGTTAGCAAATAGGCTAAATTTTTGTTGACAAAATTGCTTGAAAGAAACTAGATAAAAAGTTTAAATATGACCAGCCTTACATTACATGAGTTTCTCTAAGTAAAATTACAAAAATAAATGAAAGACAGATGAAAGAAATAGGGAACTGTGTGGTTTGAATAAATGCAAAGGAGCAGGAGAGCCGGAGAAGAAGAGGGCTGGGAGAAGACACAGAAAACGCGGTGATGGGCTCATTTTTGAAGCAACTGCACATAGGAAAGTATTCATTATGCACTGGAAACTTTAACAAGAACAATATCAGAAAGATAACACATTTCATCCATTTTTCTAGGCTATTTATGTCTCTCATCAGTAGCCTTACTTGCCATATAGTTAATGAAACTATGAAAGTTTAAACCTGGCACATTTGCATATTAAGCACTATTCCTGCCCTATGTTTCCCTCACTCCATCTCTTCATGCCTATTGTGTAACTGGCCTGCTACGAGAAATGTTAGTATTCCTTATGTGATGTTGGTACATATACATAATGCAGGTTCCTGCACTGTATATAAATCTTTCTTCCATCAGGCTCTTGGTACTATTCTTGTTGAGCAAGAATTTATATCCATATTCCTATTATATTTCACCATGATTTTTTTGTACTGGGCATCAAGCTTAAGACATGATGTTTACCGGACAGGCACCTGGCCACTGCACTCGACCATGTGCCCTGTTCATTATTTCATCTTTGTATCTCTAATATGTGAATGTGCAAAGAAAACACAAACACACTTCAGAATAGAAAAAATTGTTTTAATATCATAGCATTTTTAATGGTGGTACATAAATTTCATTGTGTATCACAGAAAATCCACTACTCTACTGGCCTTGACAGAAGAAATCGAAATTCACGTGCAATAGTCACAATGGGCATTTTTTACCAAGAAAATTTTAGCAGCAATTTGCATTAGTATTAAATGTTTAGAAAACATTCAGCATTATTTTAATAAAATGATGTAAACACAGAAGCCGACAATAACATCGTACTCTCTTGATATCTCAACAAGTCAGTAGTAAATATTTCTATGACTTATGCATTTTTTCAAATTGAGAACAGGTTTCTTGGGAGATCTGCATAGAATGTGTCTGATCGTTGTGGTCTCAGCGAGCATCTGGACTTCTACTAATGGCTCGGGCTGATTCTTAATTGTGGAAGCACAGTACTTTTGAGGAATAGCCTTAAAAATTTTGAACAAGAATATAAGTACTTTCCAATTTCAAGAGAAAGTAGTTTTTAAATGATTTCGCTTTCCATGTCTTTCTAAACTCTTTGC
>NW_004525112.1:148486-153850 GCF_000260255.1 Octodon degus
AAGTGTTGGCTGTCCTTGCAGCCCTTCTATTTCTCCAATTTTTGGTCTGCAAACTTAGATTGTTAACCCTCCAGAAGAGAAGCTTATTGTTACCCTACAACATGTCCAGTTGTGTTTAACTTGACTATCTGTCTGAAAATCAAACATCTTAAGCATAACATGGAACAGGTAGTTTCCATCAAGTATTGCTATGTTAAACATTATCCCTACAGAATATGGAGATAAAAATTTAAAACATGAAAAATATTTAAAGAATATGAATAAACAATTACATATTTTTACAGAGGAATTTAGAAATCTAACTATCTACAGCATTGTAGCAGGACAGTCCTGTGACATTTTTTTTCCTTTTCTTGTGGATTTTTTCATTTATTGCTCATTAAAAAAAAAACCTTTACTTGACAGACAGTACGGTATTAATTGGTATGTCATCACAAAAAGAATGTATTTAGAACACCAGAATAACTGGCATTCCAAGCGTGACACTTCTATTACACATTCCTATCTTCAGTGCAGTTGCTTGGTTCACTGGTATCAGCATGCATAGTTAGTCAGGGTAGGAATCCTACCAATTAACTGCTGGTTTCAAAAACCTACTGATGGTTCTCAGAATCATTGGCCTGCCCATCTTGTGAGTATAATTCTTTGGCTTTGTCCCTGTTCTGTTTCTCAGATTTTCTCCTTACCCTCTCCTCATTGTCCAGTCCTCAAGTTCTCATTTTCCTTTTAATCATTTTATACCTTTCTATTTGCATTTCTTCTTTTGAGTTCTTATACTATGGAAACAACACGATATTTACACATGTGTGTCCAGTTTATTTCACTGAGGAGAATAGTGTCATCCAATTAATATAAATGCTTCAAGTTCATCATTCTTTATAGCTGAGTAATACTCCATTGTATAAAAAATATCACAACTTTTTCATCCATTCCTCATGTGATGGGCATCTTGGTTGGTTCCAAGATTTGGCTATCAAAAGTTGTGCTGCTATGAACAAACGTACACATAGATCACTATGATATGACGTTTTCAGTTCGTCCTGGAAAATTCCCAGTAGGGGGATAGCTGGCTTGAATGGGATATCCAGTAGTAGTTTCTTAAGGAGTTTCCACACCAATTTCCTTAAAGGTTGCACCAGTCTACACTCCCACCAGGAGTGGAGAAGGGTTCCCTTTTCCCCACAGCCTCTCCAACATCTGCTGTTGGATGATTTCTTTATAATAGCCAATCTTGAGGGCCTGGCCCTAGCTGGGTTCTTTTAGTGGCTGCTTCCACAAAGCTGTCAGCCTCCGGTTGCAGTAATTCGATCCCCACAACTCCAGCCAGCCAAACCTGCCCTGAAGGCATTTGGAGCAAAAAAAAAAAAAATCTTTATAATAGCCAATCTTTCTGGGGTGAGATGGTATCTCGGTGTTCTTTTAATTTGCAACTCATGGATGGCTAGTGATGTGGAGAATTATTTCATGTATTTATTTGCTTCTTTAGTTTCATCCTCTGAGAAGTGTGTGTTCATATCAGATGCTCATTTCGGGGTGGGACCTTCAAATTTTGGAACCCTAAAGTTCTGTAGTTCTTTATAAATTCTAGAGAGCAGATCTTTGTCTGACTGCTTAGTAGTTAAGATATTTTTAAAATTTGTAGGTTGTCTTTTCACTTTTTTGGCAATTTCTTTTGACGTGCAAAAACTTCTCAATAAGAGCAGATCCCAGTTGCTAATTCTTTCATGTATTATCTGTGCAATTTGATTTTTGTTCATGAGCTCTTTGCCTACCCCTATGTCTTCAAGAGTTCCTCCTACTTTCTCTTCCAAGACACTTACTGTTTCTGTGTTAATGTTCAGGTCTTTAACCTATCTTGACATTAGCTTAGTGCATCATGATAGACCTGGGTCAAGTTTTAGTTTCTGGCATGTAGAGTCATTTTTGCAGCACCATGTGTAAAGAGCCTATCTTTCTTCCACTAAGTGTGTTTGGGCCCTTTGTTGACGATCAAGCAGAAGAGTGTGTCTGTAGAGGGCTGTGAACCTTCTAATCTATTCCATTGATCCTCAATTCTATTTTGTTGCAAATACCATGCTGATTTTATCACAGTAGCTTTGGAGTATAATTTCAAATCAGGAATTGTAATGCCTCCTGTCTTGTCTTTGTTGGTCTGGATTGCCTTTGCTATTCTAGGTCTTTTCTCATTACAAATAAATTTGAGGGATGATTTCACTAGGCCTGTGAGGTATGTTGGTGGTAGATTGATAGGGATCACATTAAATCTGTACAAAAATTTTGGGAGTATGACCATCTTCACGATGTTGGTTCTTCCTATCCAGGAGCATGGAATATCTTACCACTTTCTTAAATCCTCTATGATCTCTTTTTCAGAGTACTGTATTTTCCATGAGAAGATCTTTGACCTCTTTAGTTAGATAAATTCCAAGGTAAATCATTTTCCTCGGTGCTATTGCAAAAAGTATTGTTTCTTTTATTTCCCTCTCAGTGTACAGGAATGCTATTGACTTTTGGGTATTGACTTCGTATCTTGCTATGCTACTGAATTTGTGTATCAATTCTAGTAGCTTCTTGGTAGAGTTTTTTTTGTCTTCCAAGTAAAGTATCATGTCATCTGCAAGTAATGATAATTTTAGTTCTTCTTAACCTATTCTTATTCCTTTTATTCCTTCCTCTTTTCTGTCGAATCTAGCTAATGATCCCAGAACTATATTGAATAGGAGTGGTGATAGAGGATATCATTTTCTTGTACCACATCTGTGAGTAAAAGATCTCTGATTTTCCCCATTTAGAATTATATTAGCCATTGGGTTGTCATAAGTGGCTTTTATCAGGTGGAAGTGGAGGTCTTTTATTCCAATTTTTCTGTAGGATTTTAAACATGAATGAGTGTTGGACTTTGTCAAGTCTTTTCTGCATTAATTGAGATGATTATGTAGTTTTTAGATTTTGGTCTATTATTATACCATATTATATTTATAGATTTTCAAATATTGAAGCATCCTTCATCCCTGGGATAAATCCTACTTGGCCATGGTGTACAATCTTCTTGATGATTTCCTGTATTCTAGTCGCTAGGGTTTTACTGAGGATTTTTGCATCTATGTTCATAAGGGAGATTGACCTGTAGTTCTCTTTGGTAGTTGTGTCTTTCCCTGGTTTTGGTATCAGTTTAATACTTGCCTCAAGGAATGATTCTGGGAGATCTGTTTGCTTATCAATTTCTTTGAAGAGTTTGAGGAGTGTAGGGATTATATCTTCGGTAAATTTCTTGCAGAATTCAGCTGTGAATCCATCTGGAGCTGGGCTTTTCTTTGTTGGCGGGCTCTTTATTACATGTCATATTTTGTTGGCTGTTATGGGGTTATTGAGAGTGGTTATATCTTCTTGATTCTGTTTTGGCAATTTGTACCTTTCTAGGAATCTATCCATTTTGTCTGTGTCTTCTATTCTGTGAGCGTAAAGATTCTCAAGGTAGCAATTGATAATCTTCAGAATTTCCCCTGTATCTCTGGTGATTGCACCCTTTTCATTCCTTATTGCTTATATTTGAATTTTTTCTTTCCTCTTTTTGATGAGGGTTGCGAGGGGCTTCCCAATTTTACTTAGTCTTTCAAAAAATCAGGTTTTTCATTTGTTAATTCTTTGAACTGTTTTCTTCATTTGAATGGAATTAATTTTTACTCTAATCTTTATGATTTCTTCCCATCTTTGGTCTCTGGTTTGGTTTGCTCTTCCTTTTCTAGATGTTGGAGGTGCAGCATTAGAGTATTTATTGGTTCCCATTCTGTTTTCCTAATGTATTATTTTACAGCTATGAATTTCCCCCTGAGATCTATTTTCCTCGCATCCCAGAAATTATGATAAGTTGTGGTTTGATTTTCATTGAATTGTAGATATTGTTGAATTTCTTCTTTGATTTCATCTGTGACCCATTGTTTGCTGAGGAGGGTGTTGTTTAATTGCCATGTATTTATTGGGTTTTTCTGGTATCTTTTCTTGTTTAACTCCAGTTTCGTTGCACTGTGGTGAGAAAATATACAAGGGATAATTTCTGTTTTCTTGCATATACTAAAGCATGACCCATGGACTAGTATGTGGTCTATATTAGAAAATGACCCATGTGCAGCTGGAAAAATTGTGTATTCAACTGTGGTTGGGTGGGACACTCTGTATATGACCACCAAGTTCATTTGTTCCAAGCGGTGGTTCAGTGGTGCTACTTCTTTGCTAATTTTTTGTCTGGCTGTCCTATCTTTTTGGGATAAGAGTGTGTTAAGTTCTCCTGCTAAGATTGTGCAATTGGTTATTAGATTTTTCACATCCATTAAGATTTGTCTTGTATATTTGGGTGCTCCCATATTTGGTGCATAGATATTTATGATTTTTACCTCTTCCTCTTGAATTTTTCCCCTAACAAGTATATAGTGGCCTTCTTTATTTTGTTTGATCATTCTTGGATTGAAGATAAGACTGTATGAAAACAGGACTGCTACCCCTGCTTTTTTCTAAAGTTCTGGGGCATGTACTATTGTTTTCCATCCTTTGATTTTCAGCCAATGAATTCCTTTATGACTTAATTGTTTTTCTTGTATACAGCATCCTGCTGGATTTTTTTTTCCTAATCCACTGTGCCAGTCTATTTCTCTTAATTGGCGAATTGAGTCCCTTTACATTCATAATTATAATTGAGATGTGTTGACTTATGATTGACTTGTTACTTACCTGCTGTTGTTTATTCCTTTTTGTCATGTGTTTTTTTGTTTGCCCTATTTAGTGGGTTCCTTCTGTTCCCATTGGTGGAGCTCTGATCATTTTGGTCCTTTTCTAGAACATCTGTCAGGAGCCTGTTTAGGGTTGGCTTTGTCATCATGAAATTCTTTAGTTGTTCTTTGTCATGGAAGTATTTCACTTCTCCATAAAACTTGAAAGAGAGTTTTGCAGGGTATAGTAGTCTGGGCTAGAATTTGTTTTCATACAGGATTTGAAGTACGCTGATCCAAGATTTTCTTGCATTCATGGTTTGTGAAGAGAAATTGCCCATAATTCTGATGGTGTTCCCTTTGAATGTGATCTGCTTCTTTTCTCTAGCAGCTTTCAATATATTATTTTTGTGCTGGATTTATAGAATCTTTACTATTATAAGTCTCAATGTGTTTTTAATTGGGTTGAAAATATTTGGCATTCTGTATGTTTCAGTTACCTGAATGTCAGGTGGTGCTCCGGATGGGTGGAGGTGTCCCTAGGGTGCAGAAGATGGTCTCACCCACATGGTGAGCCTGAGTATTTATCTGGAATGGCCCTGTGGGCACAAGGAAGCCCTGTATTTCTCTATATTATTTCTTCTCATATTTTTCTGCTTTA
>NW_004525112.1:153950-155506 GCF_000260255.1 Octodon degus
TGCAAGGCTAAAGCAGACTTGGCAGGCAAGAGGATGAGGCCCTTTGAAGATTAATTTGATAGTTACAGTCAGTCTGTTATTTGTCTACCATTCCTCTTGAGTTCTTCAAAAATTAAGTCTATGTTTAAAGGTACAGTAGAAAAGTATGCACTTACAGAATCACTTTATGTATTTATTTGGTACAGCGTGCACAGGGTCTCATTACATAGGTCAGATTCATAACATCCTCAGTTTTCAGCCTCCCACACACTGGGAACTTGTGCACACAGCTACTCCCAGTCTCATGCTAAGTGTCAGCGGGCACCGGGGGTTGGGGCCAGCATGGCACACTGGGGATGGAACCCTGGTCCCTCTGCTCTGCCTAAGCAGGTACTTTAGTCCATTGAGCACTCTGGCAGGCCCTAGGATGACTTTAAATAGAAGTTGGAGTAGTCCTGCAATTGAACAGGGAAAGTGTGATGGATCTCACAATCCCCAAAGTACAAAACTAATAAAAACCATGAATTAAGTACGATGCTTGTCAAACTTTATTAGACATGAAACTGTGATTGAAGATGGAGCTAGGTGTGGGGTTGGTTCATTTAGGACTCGAGTGTTACTGCCTTCTTTTTATTTTCCCTAAAATTTTATTGGTAAACAAATAGCAATGAGACAGTTTCAAATCAAATTAGTAAGACAGTTTCAATAATTAACACATTGCATACATTATTCCTAGTGGTTAATTGCTGTACAAGATGCAGACATGATATGCTATTTACAAATACCATTAGAACAAATCACTCTATTCATCAAGAGAATGTAACTATATACCAATCCTAACCACTGTGAATACACAGATACAAAATGGACATTCATCTGTACACGCTTTTTTTGTTAAGTTCCATTATTTGAATATTATAGGTGTGTAAACTCAGAAAAATATTCTAAAAGGGTCCAGCAGACCATAATACTATTGGGTCTTCCGCTTGACTGGCAATGTCAGAAATTGTTGACCTGAGTCCTCTCCAGCTCAATATAACAGCATGGCTTTACTTCTTATATTTTTTTATACTATTCTGCTGGATGGTTGAGACCAAGGTAAAGCAGGACCTGTGCAACAAGAGTTGTAGCTTTTTGGTCTGATAAGGTCAGTGAAATCCCCTCAGGATTTACCCTGAGATCCTGTACCTCAGATTGTAGAACCTTTGTCAATTGCTCTAAAAATTGACACATTGATAGAGACTCATTGAATTGCTACTTTGATTTTGCCTCACTTTTGTTCTACAAATGCAGGAGTATTACGTCCTTGGTTGGCAAACTCAGAGCTGGCTGTCATCCTGCAAGATGTTCAGTTCTCCATAAAGACATCGAAGGGGGAGGGAGAGCGCTCCTGGGCTAGACACTTGGCCAGGTGGGCTCTAAACCACGACTGCATTAGGTCCCAGGGCTCCACTACTGAGGGCCCATTTGGGCATGGAGCAGAGGACAAATCACTAAACAATAGGGAATTCTGTGGAGAGATTTATCACTAATATATAATTTAATACTCTTTTTGTCTGTTTTTTTGAGACAGGGAC
>NW_004525112.1:157297-158492 GCF_000260255.1 Octodon degus
TGAGATCCCCCTCTCTGAGTGGGAGCCAGTATCTCTGTTGCAAGGGTTCAGTTCCCTGCTTTGGACAGCCCCATCCATGGTCATCTCAACTGATGCTGCCTCCAAGAACACCAGAACTGTCGAGGAGTGGTGTGCAGTTCTGGGCACTGATGGCGAATTTGGGGTTCAAAGAGGCAGCCTGGACCCTGAGAGTGAAGACTCAAGCCAAGGGTTGGCTCCTCTTTGGTGGCAGACTAATGGCTGGTGAACTGTAGACATTTAGGAGGTAGAAGAAGAGAGGTCACATCTGGTGCACCTATACTGGGGTCGAGGCAGCAAGATGCTTTGGAAGCTCAATTCTGGGTGAAAGAGCTAGCGTGAATGCAGTGAGGAGTTCCAGAGAACTCGATTACCAGATGCTAGCTGAGCAACAGCTGGTGTACATTCATTGAAGTCTTCTCGTCTCACATGAGGTGAGAGTATGTGCTGCAGGGATTTAGTGTTCATTTTTGTATGTGGTCAGTCATACCACAGAAGCTCATAATACAGAGATCACCATCCGCACGTGTAGAACATGCTATGACTCCTCTCCACTGTGAGTCCGCTCCTGCGGTGCAATATAAGAGCACTGGCTGTAGACTTTTGGATAAAAATAAGTTCAGCTAATTTTTCTGTCTTGTGCCTTCTCATTGCTTCCAGAATTTATTTAGTAGGGTGAGACCCTCTTCCACCCCCTTGGGATGCCCCACCACCACTCCAAAGGACCTCCTCTACCACGCCTGCCCAGTAGGATTATCTGCCCTGTTCCGGGAATCCTCAGATCCAGTCCTAGCCCAGGCCCAGTGAGTGTGTGGGAAAGCTTCTGGCTACCATGTGCTGTCGTGACCTACTGATCCGAGCCCAGGTGCAGTGTGAGTGACACCCTCTTTCACACTCTTAGAACGCCTCCCATTACTGCGTAGTACCCCCATACACACCCCGCCCACAGAGTAGGAATTTCTGCCCCATTCAAGGAACCCCCAGATTCAGTCCTAGTCCAGGCCCTGTGAGTGTGTGGGAAAGCTGCCTCTTCCCCCTATTCCACCTTGTCCCCTCCAGACTCAGCTCAGTCCTGGCATACAGGCCTGGGGTGAAACCCTGTAGCTGCAATCCCTGCAGAGAGTGTAGGGGACAGAACCACACAGCTAGTTCAGGAGCAGAACATCTTGCCAGAGGA
>NW_004525112.1:165976-167177 GCF_000260255.1 Octodon degus
ACATTCATATGGTTTCTCACCTGTGTGTGTTCTCCCATGTCTTCTAAGATGAGCTAATTGAGTGAAGGCCTTCCCACATAGATGGCATTCATATGGTTTTTCTCCTGTGTGCATTTTCATATGCCTTTTATGACTGCTATAATGAGCAAAAGCTTTTCCACACACACTGCATTCATATGGCTTCTCTCCTGTGTGTGTTCTCTCATGCTCACTAAGATAATATTGCTTAGTGAAGGCTTTCCCACATACCAGACACTCATATGGATTTTCTCTTGTGTGTAGTCTCATATGATATTTCAGGTTATATAAAACAGTGTACACTTTCCCACATTGTTGACATTTATAGAGTTTTTTACCAGAATACGTATTCTGGTCCTGATAAAATTTAGGAAAGTGTTTGAAATTTGTTCCCCATACACAGAAATCATTATGAGATTCTATCATCTTCTGTCCTCCCAACTCATGGTGATGTTTGAAGGTTTTCCTGCCCAGATTGCCTTCAAAATTTATCTCTTCACACCGTGCAGTTTTCTGCAATTTAAATTTGAAATATCAGTGGATTTTTTATAAAGCAACATAAAAATTCAGAGCTTTCAGTAAAATATTTCTTAAATTTCTTAACATTACTTTTCTTTTCTGAAAATCAGTCCTATTGTGTCTCCGAGTGATTAGTGGGTGGAAAACGTTTGTTATTTTGTTGATGTGTATACTATTTGCCTTAATCAAACACTCCTTTGTTTCTTCAGGTTTGAATGTTTAAGAAAGTACATTTCCCACTGTGACTGCATGTATACAGTGTTAATATAAAATGTGATTTAAGTAATTTATGAAGTCATAGTAATCAGGCTAATGCCTTAATTCATTTCAGTTCAAAGTGTTCATCAGTATGAATGATGTATTGTGGGAAGCAGGTCAATGGCTGTGTATTCAGTGCTCATATATTTTGGCATACGATATGATCCGAATAATAATTGTAGATCATTCAGTGAATTGAAGACATAATGGATTGTCTTACTCGTAAGCACAAGTATGCTGGTATTATGTAAGAAGAATATTTTTACATACAATATCACAAATAAGCTATGAACAGATTAATACTTGTGATTTAATGTAATTCAGAATATCGATGAAACTCTCCATTTTTTGTTATGATCATACATAAGGTTTCACAGCTTTTGTTACACTCTAAATAATCTCAAGG
>NW_004525112.1:167277-169179 GCF_000260255.1 Octodon degus
GAGTTTTAAATGGAATAGATAAATAATAGTCATAAACAATACACAAGTAAGTATTAAAAAATTAGGTGAATACAACAGTGGTTCAACAGTGGTTGAACATAAGCAATAAATGATTGGGTGAAGGAAAGGAGAAAAGATGGGAAAAAAGGAAGCCAACCACCGTGTGATTCTAAGTGTAGGAAATCAACAGGAGCCTTAAGTAGCTGAGAAGCAACATACCAGGGATTCTTCATGAAGATACTAATGAGGTCTTTCATATTCTCCACATACTCCTGTATTTAAGTGTCCTTAGTTTGAGCATGGAAGACTACTTGTTTCCCATAACTCTGACATGAAGTTGTCTTCAATTATTGGTTTCAAGAGAACAGAATTAAATATACATGAGCCAAGCAATAACTGTTAAAAACCTAAAGTGCAACAAATTAGGTCAGAACAATTTACAGAGGGAGAACCAAGTCATTGTCTGCTTTGCCTCTGATTTTACAACGGTAATATATGGAAAGCACAGAACACATTCTATGTCCATAGAAGGACTAAATGGAATCCAGAAAATAATGATATCAATTGTTCACACAAGTGAAAGTTCACAAGCTTCGTGTTACATGAGTCTCACAAAATGGTCCATTATTTTGGACTTTATATGGCCTGTGAGCTAGGAGTATGTGTGAAAGGTTGGGGAAAATCTTGTAATTTAAGAAGGGTGTGTGCAAAATTTAGAAATCTAATAAAAGACTATGATTGAATAATGTTCCTTTCAGAAGATACAAATGTTAAAATTCTGGAAAATAAATGATTTGTCTTTATTTATGAAATACACAGAAAGAGTGGCTGTAGGATGTAAATCCCAGGCCAGTGATATGACTCAGTGGGGCCTAATAAGACCATCTCTGTGAAGAATCTACAACATGGATATGATATTAACCCTGCAAAGGCAAAGCATGCTTGGAAGTTTGTGTAATTGGCAACATATACCTTTAACTTAGGGGAAACAGTTGCACGATATAGATTCAAAAGAGAATTGAAAACAAGGCAAAGTCATCAAAATTAGGAATTTGGAAAAGAGAGAACTGCTTGTGAAGGAAAACTTAGAGAGCAGGAGATAGTTCTTTCCTATACACGGTCTAGCAATTGTGAGGACCCACTTTAGAAAGAAGGCAGACTCACACTCACTTATGAGAATTCCCTCAAAACCAAGTCTGCATAAATCAGCAAACTCTAGACTCTGAAGAA
This sequence comes from Octodon degus, assembly GCF_000260255.1. NCBI lineage: Eukaryota > Metazoa > Chordata > Mammalia > Rodentia > Octodontidae > Octodon > Octodon degus. The sequence goes on from NW_004525112.1 coordinate 168,508, forward strand.
GGTTGCGCAGACAAGACCAGCTCACGCTTCTCAAAACTCGCGAATGCGCCACTTCCTGATTCTCAGGCAATGTGCCCGCTCTGCCTGGCCTCCTTTTATATACAGGACACCCCTAAATACACCTGATCAGTGCCACATGCGAGGGATGTGCCCAGACTGCACACACCTGAACCTGATTACTGCGCACTGCTTGGCACATACACTGCACTTTAAAAAATATATATATTGAGTACAGAGCCTAGAGGGTCTTCAGGGTCTCACTATGTAGATTGGAGTGGTAGTGATTCACCTGTTTTCAAACTCCCAAAAACTGGGATTTCAGGCACTTACAACCTTGCCCAGTCTCAATCACCATCTTCGCACGCCCAGGCGACGGCCGGCACAGCAGGACTGGGATCGTACCCTGGCCTCTGCACTTTCCATAAGCAGATGCATTAGTCCACTGAGCTCTCTGGGCGTCACCCACACAATTTGATTGGATTCTTCAAACAAGAGTAAAGCTATAAGCCTCATAGATATTGGAGAACAAAAGGGAGAAAATGCAATAAAAGTAAATTAAGTCATTTAGTCCTTTATTTGCAAACACGCTGAAGTCCTAGCTAAGATTAGGAAACACTGTATGTGTTGAATGTATTACACAATGGGAATATCTGGACAGTGAAATACAATTTG
>NW_004525112.1:175478-177216 GCF_000260255.1 Octodon degus
AGCAATGAATCAACAGCTTCTGAAATAAAGAAACAGCTGCAGAAAGATATAGAGGAACTCAGATTGGAAATGAAAAAAGAAATCCCTGAATTAATAAGATCTGAAGTGAACAATCAAATGCAGAAACATATGGAGGAAACCCAATGCCCACCCTGAACAAGGGGAGAGGACACTAGCTAAGCTCAAATGGATGAATTAATAGCGTTGATAGTAAATAAGCAACAGCAGAAAGTTATAGAGGATCTCAGAGTGGAATTCTTTTCGACCAGCTCAGCTCAAATGTACAAATTAATAGTGTCGAAAGTAAATAAGCAACAGCAGAAAGTTATAGAGGAAATCAGAGTAGAATTATTTTCTGAAATAAAAAAAGAATTCTCAGAACTTGTAGCATCTGAAGTACAGAGTCAACTACAGAAACATAGGGAAGGAAACCAATATGAAAAAACCACTGCAGTAAAAGAATTTATAACTGCTTCTAAAGAAGACATTGATAAAAAAAAATAGAGGAGAGTAGAAAAATGACAGATTCCTTAAATGAGCAATATAGAAAGAAATAGATTGCATGAAGCAGAACCAAAGAGATATACAGGAATTTAAAATCTCAATCACAAGCTTGCAAAACAGTTTAAGTGAAAGTGAGGACAGAGTTTTTGATCTTGAAGAGGCTGGTGCAGGTAGTGAGAAAGTAAGAAAGGATCACTTAAAAACAACTGGGATGCAGGAAAGAATAATCCATCACCTGCAAGATGATGCAGAGATGAACAAAGTGAGACTAATAGGCATCAATGACAAAGAAGGAGTCCATACAAATGACATTAAAAAGATATAGGCAGAAGTAATACCAAAAACCTTCCCAAATATGATGAAAAAATCTGACATTCACATAACCAAAGCATACAGAAGGCCAGGTAACCTCAGCCCAATTAAAAACACACCGAGACATATAATAGTCAAGATGACAGAAATCCAGCACAAGAATAATATACTGAAAGCTACGAGAGAAAAGCAGCAACTCATATTCAAAGGAAAAACCATTACAATTATGGCCACCTTCTCTTCACAAACCATGAAGGCAAGAAGAGCATGGAACAGAGTACTTCAAGTCTTCTATGAAAACAAATAACAGGCCAGATTACTATACCCTGCAAAAATCTCTTTCAAGTTTGATAGAGAATTGAAATCCTTTCATGACAAAGAACAGCTAAAAAATTTCATGATGGCAAAGCCAAACCTACACAGGCTATTGAAAGGTGTTTTAGAGAGGGACCAAAGTGATTATAACTCCACGAATGAGATGAGAAGCAACCAATTAAATAGGGCAAGCAATTAAACACAGGACAAAAAGACATAAAAGAGAACAGGTAAATACCATGTCAATCATAAGCCAATACATTTCAATTATAACCATCAATGTAAATGGACTCAATTCACCAATTAAGAGACCTAGACTAGCATAGTGGATTATGAAACAAAATCCAACAATATGCTGCATACAAGAAACACATTTAACTCATAAAGATATTCATAGGCTTAAAGTCAAAGGATGGAACACAATACTGCATGCCCCAGCACATCAGAAAAAGGCAGTGGCAGCAACCCTATTCTCATTCAGTCTCAACTTCAAACCAAGAATGATCAAGCAAAATAAGAAAGGCCTCTATACACTGGTTAGGGGAAAAATTCAAGAGGAAGAGGTAACACTCATAAATATGTATGCACCAAACACGGGAGCACCCAA
>NW_004525112.1:177316-178913 GCF_000260255.1 Octodon degus
TTAGGAAACACTGAATGTGTTGAATGTATTACACAATGGGAATATCTGGACAGTGAAATACAATTTGTCTTCTGAATTTTTTTTTTTTTTTTTTTTTTTTTTGGTGGAACCGGGGATTGAACTCAGTCCCTTGCGCTTCTGGCAAGCGCATATTCCACTGAGCCATCTCCCCAGCCCCTAATGAAATACAATTTGAAGGAAGACCTAGATGTGGAGTGCTTCAACCGTGCCACACACACCCCACTGAGATACAGCTGATCAGTGCGGGAGTTGTGCTTGAATGCAGAAGACCTCTCTATAATGAGGGTTTCTTTTTTTTCCTCTCAAACCCTCCTTTTTTTTGCATTGGGCTTAGAAGACAGGAAGTTGTACTTGCCAAGCAGCTGCTCATTCCACTACACTGTCTCCCTGGCCTCATAACAAACTATTGGGGTTGTATGTTGTCAATTAGTTGAGCCCACCACAAAGGTTTTGCTGGCTGGCTAAGATTTATTCAATTACATTGTGTTCTGTGTCTATATGCTATGAATGCTGCTTAGTCCCTACTGAGTTAGATCACTCTTGACTTGTGTTGGCCAAGGCAGCTTTCTGACTCCCATGATCTCATCGCCATGGCCAACTCTATATGCTGAGTTCTGTGGACTAAGTAAACTGTTATTAACAGTTCAAAATATTAATGTTCTTGGCTCCTTAGCCTTGTTGGTTTCACATAAATGAATGACCACAATCAAGATCTCTACCACATGCACACCGCAGCATGCTAACATTTTTCCAAGTGCTCATCTGGCTTCATTGTTACCTCCCAAATTAAGATGGAACCAGCACACTTATCATGGCTGCCATTACTGTGATCGTCATTCTCAATATCACTGGAATATTCATAGAGCAGTGATCACAATGCTCTGCTTGAGACTGTCCAGTTTTCTTCACCCTCTTCGTACAGAGTCACTCAGTCCTTGCTGCCACTTTCAGCCCCTTCTGTGCACACACAAAATCGTGCCCTTCACCAATCTCCATGAAAATAACTGCTGTCTATGTTCACTCACGTTTTCTTTCCTCAGATGACGGTGCATCGCAGAACAGCAGAGTAGAAGTAATGCAATCTTAAAAAGTGTAGTGCATTAATTCTCAATGCCAAAGATGTGAGGCTGCATTTTCAATACTAAGAATATATGCTCATTGGAGCAAACAAAGCTGTGCTTTATTCCATCTTCTGATATGGAAAGCACAGAAAAATGAAAAATTTCAATGCTAATCTAAAGGAGAACAGTATTTTTTAAAGTAAAGTAAAACTGAAAAAGACAATCCTTTCATGAAATCACTGGAAATGAAAAAGCTGGTCACACTGCTTCAGATTACAAAGGAAATATGTTCTTGTTTGATTTTCCACTCTCAGGTTATCCCAAGCAAGTGAGGAATGGTAAAAGGAATGGTGTGTTTATTACAATATTAGGCAGGAGCAGTTGCAACATTCTAAAGCAGAAAGTGTTTTTAAAGTGCACAAGAAATTCAAATACAAGCAATAAGGAATGAAAAGGGTGTAATTACCACAGACTCAGTGGAAATTCAGAAGATTATCAATAGCTACTTTGAGAAT
>NW_004525112.1:179013-182091 GCF_000260255.1 Octodon degus
AATAATCTCAAGGTATCCAGAGAATGACTTAGAGGGTACTTCATCATGCCTTACAGAAAACTATCACACACAAATATCACTTTACTCATGGAAAGTACTTGCACATCTGAGCTAATTTTCATGTATAGAAAACTTACCCTGGGCTTGATGGTGTGTGTTTTCTTCTTCAAATGTCCAGTAGTTATTTGTCCCTCTGCATTATGGATATCCTTGTTTTCTATAATAATCAGAAGCACAAATAGGGAACATTTAGTTTTAAAATGAAAACAACACACCCCATGAAATGTCATGGATCTGTGGCTCTGCAATGGGCATTTATGCCCACATAAAGTGAGAAGTCCACGAGGTTCTGCCACAGAAAGTGCACAGACGCAGAGCTGGACGCGTGCAGCTTTGAGTTCTCAGTAGTCTACGCCGTACCAGGTTGGAACAGGGAAGCTGCCTGGAACCTAGCGATAACGGGAACACAGAAGGCGGAACGCCTGGGACCCCGTGAGTGCTGCTGCACACCTGAGGCTGTATGCACAACTTTAAACACTTAGAATATGTTCAGAAAACTATTTCATGCCAAAGAAATAATAACACAGCAGCAACTAAATGATAAGTATCAGACCTGCAGTAATGAATTTGATATAGAATGCAAAAGTAATAACAAAAACAAGTTTTATGCTAAAATGTTTAGAATATTTTTTTCATTTTTCTGCTACATGTGTCCTGTATGAGAAGTTGACATTCATCTTGGTAATGGGTAAATATACAAAATATTGTTTTTTATTTTTAAAAACTTTTTTTCCAATTCACCCACCCATCTTTAAATTCCTTTGCCCATTTTTTTGTTTACAGTTCATGTTAACATTGCTCGTGTATTTTTGTTGTTTATTAAAGAATAAAATGGAGTTGTAAAAAAGCATCATAAGAACCAGTATAAAATTTCACTAATCAAAGTAATAGGAATTCAACAATGGTTGTTGCATTGACTGATGGTATCTTCAAATTAGTTGTTTAGGTTACCCAACATAAAGGTGAAATATTGGTTAAAAAAAAACAAAGCAACAACAGAAAGCTTATAAGAAATCAGAAGGAAAAAACCAATGAGAACTAAAAATGAAGCATTGTCTGCTCTTTTCAAAGGACCAGCAGATATCAGCACTGCAGTTACCCAAATTCCCCTGCCTCTGTGCACATGAATATATATTTTTACTTCTTTTCTCCTCTTGCTCACCCCAGCTTATTGAACAGTTACTTTCCCTTTCACAGTGTCTACTGTTCCTTTCAGATTTTACTCTCTCAGGTTCTCAAATCAGCGAGACAATATATGGCTCAAACCTATTCTGACATGTACTATTGTGGGAGTTTAGAGCCTGCACATTCCATATCTTAATCTTTACTTGCCTCCACCTTGATCCTCCGCTCAGTCTCCAGCCTGCTTCACATCCGTGAGACGTCTACACCATTTATTTCCTTCCGTATATTTTAAGTTTGCTATTTTTTTCTTCCTTTGCTTTACTCACATGAGGGATAGCACACAGTGCTTAAGTTTGGTGCCTGATTCTATTCCATCAACATTATATTTCTCAGGTTTTCTATTTTTTTTTCACATTGATCCATCTTTATGGAGAAGATGTATCATATTATTTTCCAACACCACATTTTCTGGATACTTGCAAATGTTGATGGAGATACAGGCTGATTGCTGGATTTAGCTATCATAAAGTGGGCTTCTGTAGATACAGGCATACATGTTTCTTATACCTTAAGATATAAGAAACGCTCGCTGAAAAATTCTAAGAAAGGAAAACTGTGTATTTCAGAATTTCTACTTTCACTCTTGGGCTAGTACCCACGCTGCACTCAATCTTGGCTGTGGAAAGTCGCGTTCTCCCCACAATTTAGCAAAGTGCCTTTTTCTTCACAGACACACTATCAGGTGTTAATTTTTAAAAGAAAACACACACATCCACACAAAAAAGGCTAAAAGCCATTTCACACCCTACAGGATCTCCCTAGTCGTTAGGAATTGTCCAGCGGCTGCAGCACTCCGTACTGCTGTCTTCACATTACTTGCTCAGGGTCCGGGTCGGCACTTCCACCTCTGCAGACGGCCGCTCTTCCAGTGCGAGCGAGCTTCACGCTGTTTCATCTGCACTTCTCTCGTGGCCAGAGACGCTGCGAGTTTATTCATGTGTGTCAGACACTGTTCTTGTTCTAACATGCATTGTTCACCCCACTTGCTAACTTCATACTTGGATCTTTTATTTTATGTGATCTAAGTTTTGGAGTCCTTTTTACTGCACCTAACAGACTTTCATATTAGGAAGAGTGGGCTAATTTTCTCCCAATTTTTTATCCTGTCTCTAAAATGCAATGATTAATGGATTATCAATGCTATATTGCTTGTTTGTGTAATTCTCTGTGTCCTCTGTCTAGGCTATCATGCTATTGAAATCATCCTTTCCTACATCATTTTAAATGTGGCCCTTACCTGACTGCCTCCACCGCTATCGTGAAGACCGTGTTTCTCAGCACTGGTGCCCTCGCGCCTCCTCTCTTGCTCATCACTCTAGAGTGAATGCTTTCTCTTTTTACAGCTACTACCAAATTCAGGTTTGAACATTCTGTGTCTATGTTGCTCAGGAATCTTTCAATCAAGAAGTATTACTGGATTTACTGAAGAAAGTGCCTTTCATCTAGTGATAGGGAAACAATATAATATTGACACATATGAGTATGATTTATTTCACTTTTGACTATAGCCTCTAGTTGGATCCACTTACCTATAAAGCCTTCAAATTTTTCTTTCTTCATAGCTGAGCAGTACTTTATTGTACAAAAATACTACTTTGCTTTGATCCATTCCTCAAGTAATGGGTATTTTGGTCATTTCCAAGATTTAGCAATAACAAATTGTGCTGCTATAGACATGGGTGCACATATATCACCATGATATGATATTTCCAGTTGTTGTGGGAAAATACCCAGAAGGGGAATAGCTGGACTGAATGGCATTTCCAGTCCTAGTTCCTCAAGGAGTCTCCATACTGATTTCCAGAGTTGTACCAGTCTACATTCCCACCAGCA
>NW_004525112.1:182191-184613 GCF_000260255.1 Octodon degus
GGAAGAGGTAACACTCATAAATATGTATGCACCAAACACGGGAGCACCCAACTGTATAAAGCAATTTTTTTATGTGATATATCCTTTTTCTTTATTAAGTTCCTGTGGGTCAGGATCCATGACTGGGTCACACTTATAACTCTCACAGGATCTACTACAGGGCTTTACACGTCAAAGGCAGTCAATAAATATTTGTAGAATGAATAATTGATGGAACAAACACAAAATATAGGAAGATTATAACTAAACACAAATGCCTCAGATTTCTCTGGGCTCTTTTCAGCCTTTCCTCATAGGGGTCATTTGGCAAATCATCAATCATTTTAGTGGCTCTCCAAGTTCTCATACTTCAGTTATAGGGTCTCAGAGGGAACAGAGTCACTTAAGTTCTAGCCACTGTTTTACAGATCACCAGGAATTTCCAACACGTTTCAGATCATTTTCCCAGGGTAGCAGTCAGTGTTTGGTTAAAGTCCTGTACAGGTAGAGTCCGAAATTGCTCTTAAGAAATAAGGAACAATAAGGGTACAAATATAAGCAGTAAGAAAATTGCTATTCATTGTTCACAAATCCCAACTGCATTGCTTATGGTTATATTCCTGTGTGTGTACATTTGTATGTAGAGTTTAGAACTTACATAAAATTTCTAAAAATGTGAATATCACTGAGAAAGTAAAGAAAAATATGCAGTTCTCCCCTAGTCATTTAGGTAATTCCTTTAAAAGAAAAAGCAAGATGTTTATTCTTTTATTGCTGTATTAATTTGATGGAAGAATGACTGTGGTCAGTGTATGTAGGAAAAGTAAGACCATATTTTAGAATTAATTTGCAGGTATATTTTTTAAGTTCCTCATATTTTTCCTACAAGTATGATACTTGAGCGCTGATCAGTGCTTGGTAGTTGATTCTAGCAAGTCCTTTGCTTCATTTATTTTGGTTGCTAAATAAGGAGATCAACCTTTATCTGGGTGATTCAGAATCATGACTTTTCTGTGAGCTGTTCTAATCTTGGCTTTGCCAACAGATGGGAGTTACTGGAGGTTTCTGTCCATATTCATCTGGGTCCAACACAGAGCAGCACATAGCAGAAACCAACCTTTCATGATGGCAGCAAAGAGCAAGAGTGCCTAAAGCAAATTTTAATGGACATGAAAAATCTAATATCCAATACCACAATCTTAACAGGAGACCTTAACACCCCCTTATGCCCAAAAGATAGGTCAACAGACAAAAACTTAGTAAAGAAATAACACAACTGAACCAGATCTTGAAACAAATGGACTTGGTGGACATATACAGAGTGTTTCACCCAAACACAGCTGAATACACATTTCTCTCAGCTGCACATGGGTCATTATCTATATTCGACCACATACTGGTCCGTAGGTCATGCTTAAGTGTATGTAAGAAAACAGAAATTATCCCATGCACATTATTTGAACCACAGTGCAATGGAACTGGAAATAAATAGCAAAAGAAACCAGAAAAAAACCTTGAATACTTGGAAATAACATTATATCCTACTAAGCATCCAACGTATCACAGATGAAATTAAGCAAGAAATTCAACAATATCTACAATTCAATGAAAATTCAAGCACAACTTATCATAATTTATGGGATACCATAAAAGGAGCTCTCAGAGGGAAATTCCTAGCTGTGAACTCACACATTAGGAAAACAGAAGGAGAACAAATAAATACCCTAATGCTGCACCTTCAAAAACTAGAAACGGAAGAGCAGACCAAACCCAAAGCCCAAAGACGGGAAGATCATAAAGATTAGAGCAGAAATTAATTCAATTGAGAGGAAGAAAACAATTCAAAGAATTAAAAAAGCAAAAAGCAGGTTCTTTGAAGGATTAAATGAAATCAAAAAGGCCCTAACTAACCTCATCAAAAAGATTAAAGAAAAAATTCAAATACAAGCAAAAGGAAAGAAAAGGGTGTAATTATCACAGACCCAGTGAAAATTGAGAAGACTATCAATAGCTACTTTGAGAATCTTTATGCTCACAGAATAGAAGACACAGAAGAAATGGACAGATTCCTACAAAGGTACAAATTACCACAACTGAATCAACAAGATATAACCACTCTCAAAAGCCTAATAACAGCCAATGAAATACGAGATGTAATTAAAAACCTACAGACAAAGAAAATTCCAGGTCCGGATGGATTCACAGCTGAATTCTACAAGAAATTTACAAAAGACATAATCCCTATACTCCTCAAACTCTTCCGTGAAATTGAAAAGGAAGCAATCCTCCCAAATTCTTTCCTGGAGGCAAGTATTATACTGATACCAAAACCAGGGAAAGATGCAACTAAGAAAGAGAACTACAGGCCAATCTCGCTCATGAACATAGATGCCAAAATCCTCAATAAAATCCTAGAAAACAGAATTCAGCAAATCATCAAGAA
>NW_004525112.1:184713-185981 GCF_000260255.1 Octodon degus
CTCCCTGGTCCCTGGTTTCTTTATGATAGCCTTTCTTGCTGGGGTGAAATGGTATCTCAATGTTGGTTTCATTTGAATTTCTTGGATGACAAGTGTTGTAGAACATTTTATTTATTTATTTATTTATTTTGCAGAACTGGGGATTGAACTCAGGCCCTTGCGCTTGCACAGGAAGCGCTTATTCCACTGAGCCATCTCCCCAGCCCCCTGTAGAACATTATAAATGTATTTATTTGCCACTTTTATTTCTTCCTTTGGGAAATATGTATACATCACAGATGCCCATTTTTGAAGGGGTCTTTAAATTTTGGGGGCCAAATTTTTTATACTTCTTAGGTAATTTTGATAGAAGTCCTTTGTCTGAGTGATCCTTGGATATGATTATTTTTTGCCAACTACAGGTTGTCTTTTCACTTTGTCAGTAATCTTTTTTTATTAATTTTATTGACATACAGATAGTAATGAGACAAAATCAATTAGTAAGACAGTTTCAATAGTTAATACTTTGCATATTGTTGTCTTTGTAGTTGTTATTCATAATACAACATGCAGACATGATATCCTGTCCAAATGCTATTAGTACAAATCTTTCTTCTCATTGAATTAAGAGAAAGTGGCTCTATATCTATCCTAAGTATTGTTTACATTCAGATACAAAATGGTCCTTCATTTGCATTCCCCTTTTTTGTTTAGTTTTGTCAGAGATGGGTATTCTCTTGCCATTTAAACATTGTAGCTGCGTGAGTTCAGCAAAATAATCCGATATAAGCAACTGCTCTGCAGATAGCAGTGTGCAATGCTAGGGTCGTGCTTGGAATGCCTGTCCTTCTGGTCTTCGAAATGTTGGATTATTTTGCTGAATTCAGGCAGCTGCAATATTAAAATGACCATAGAATACTCTTCTCTAAGAAAATTAAAAAAAGAAGGGGATACAAATGAGGACGGTTTTGTATCTGTATATTCAGATATAGTTAGCATAGTTACACAGCTACATTCTCAATTCAATGAATACAAAAATTTATTCTGATAGTGTTTGTGGACATGCTATCACGTCTGCATCTTGTACAATGAATAATCACTAAGACAGCAAATGCAGCGTATTAATTATTGAAACTATTCTACTAATTGGTTTTAAAATTGTCTTATGCTATTTCTTTCTCAATAAAATTATTTTTAAAACTGAAAATTAAAAAACTAAATTTCTGTGTAAAAATATGTAACAGTGATCTCTTTTGACATCCAGAAACAAGTCAATACCATGAGATGCC
>NW_004525113.1:0-8459 GCF_000260255.1 Octodon degus
TATTTTAATGCAATTGGTTATTACTCAGCTATAAATAATGATAAAGTTGAAGTCTTTATATTTAACTGTATGCTATTTGAAGATATACTCATAAGTGAAATAAACCAGAACCACATGTATAAATGTCATATAGACTCCCTAGTGTAAGAACTCAGAAGAAGTAATAAAAATAGAAAGGTAGAACACTATTAAAAGGAAAACGAAAACTGAAAGTTTAGATAAGGAACAGGCAGAAAGGAAAAAATCTAGGAAACATGACAGGGCCAAAGCCATAACTTTATATACACAAGATGGTTAAGGCAATAATCCTGTCTCAGCAGATTTCTTAAACTAGCAGTCAATTGGTAGGATTCTCACCCTGACTATCTATATATACTGATAACTGTGAACTAAGCAACTGCACTGAAGATAACCTTGTGTAATAGTGGAGTCATGCTTGGAATACCTGTAATTCTGGTCTTCTAAGTATGTACTGCTTGTCCTCTCATACAAATTACTGCCATACAGTTTCTCAGATAAATGTTTGTTTAAAAAATATGGTAATACATGAAAATCAGAGACAAGAAAAAAAGTCATAGGACCATCCTGCTTCAGTTCTGTATATGGTTAGATTTCTAAATTTCTGTGTAAAAATATGTAATTGATTATTCATATTTTTGAAAAATTTTTATTTTTTTTCCTACACATTTTGTAGGTATTTGAAGACTAAAATTTCAATACTTGTTGGGAAATACCTGTTCTATGTTATATCTAAGTAAGTGGATTGATATTCACACAGATATTGAGACTAAGCTCAACTGCCTAGATTTAAGGGTTATAATATCATTAAGCTTCTCTTCTGGAGAGATAACAACTTAAGTTTAAAGACCTAACATTAGAGAAAAATAAGGGCTGCCAGGACAGCCAACATTGTGGCCCTATCTTTCAAACTCAGTGAGAACTAAGGACATAGGAGAACCTGTACTGTAACACGCTGTAACTCAGATGTGTCCCATATTTTATGATCAAGGAAATTATGAGGCACAGAGGAAAGGGACCAGTGATGTAGTGGGAGCCTATGGAGAGTCACGTGGAGAGAAAGCATTCTCTCAGGCTTTCACAGAGAGCAAAGTACTCAGGCAATGGACGTGACTCATCCACCTGGCTGAAACTGACAAAAGATCTACAAACTGTGGTACAGGGTTTCAGGGCAAATCCTCAAGGAATGTGACTGACCATGTCAGATAAAAAAGTTGCGTTTCTCATTATATAGGTCTTGCTTTATCTAGGTCTTAACCATCCATCAGAAATGTGTAAAAACTATGTATAAAATATAAAGCCATATCAATATGCTGAGCTATAAAAGACTCAAGTCAACAACTTCTGACATTGCCAGTGCTATGGATAACACACTATTATGATGGACTACTGGACTATATTGGATTTACTTTTTCTGAACTCACCCACGTACAGTATTTAAATGGCAACCAAATACCCATCTCTGACAAAATTGTACAGAAAAGAGGGGATACAAATGAAAGTGCATTTTGTATATGCATATACAAAATATTTATGATAGATATACAGATACCTTTACTTAATTCAATGTGAAGAAACATTTGTACTAATAGTGTTTAGTCCAGACATCAAGTATGTGTCTTGTACTATGAATCAACACTATGACAACAATATGCAATGTATTAATTATAGAAAGTGTCCTACTAATCAGTTTTGAAACTGTCTTATTGCCATTTCTTTCTCAATGAAATTTTAAAAAATAAAAATAAAAACTAAACCAATAAAACACATTAAAAAGAAGATATACTCATAAGTAAAATAAATGAGACGGACATGTGTAAATATTGTATAGTCTCTTCCTAGTGTAAGAACTCGAAAGAAGAAAGAAAATTATAAAGGGATAACACAATTACAAGGAAAATGAGAACTTAAGTATTAAACAACAAAGACAGGGGGCCGGGGAGATGGCTCAGTAGAATAAGCGCTTCCCTGGCAAGCACAAGGGCCTGAGTTCAATCCTTGGTTCCGCAAAAAGAAAAAGAAAAAAAGAACCAAAGACAGGGCAAGGACAAAAGCTAGGAAACATGACAGGGCCAAAGCCATACATTTATATGCACGAGATGGGTAAGCAACGATCCTCAGAATCTTCAGCAGGTTTTTGAAACTAGCATTTAATTGGTAGGATTCTCACCCTGACTATCTGTATGTGCTGATACCTGTGAACTAAGCAACTGCAGTGAAGATAACAATGTGTAATAGTAGGATCATGCTTGGAATGCTTGTCATTCTGCTCTTCTAAATATGTACTACTTGTCATATCATACAAATTTCTGCCTTACTGTTTTTCAAGTAAATGTTTGGTTAAAAAAATAAAAACTTAATGAATGAAAAAAGAGACATAAAAATGTCATAAGACTATTCTGCTATAATGCTGTATATGTTTAGATTTCTAAATTTCTGTGTAAAAATGTGTAGTTGTTTATTTCCATTTTTAAAAAGTCATTTATTTGTTCTATTTTTAATTTGTTTTTCTTCTTTCTTCACATTATGTAGGAATTGAAAGACTAACATTTCAATACTTGATGTAAAATACCTGTTCCATGCAATGTCTAAGATGTTTGGTATTCACAGACAAAATTGTACAGAAAAGATGGGATACAAATGAAAGTGCATTTTGTATATGCATATACAAAATATTTATGATAGATATACAGATACTTTTACTTAATTCAATGTGAAGAAACATTTGTACTGATAGTGTTTAGTCCAGACATCAAGTATGTCTTAACCATCCATCAGAAATGTGTAAAAACTATGTATAAAATATAAAGCCATATCAATATGCTGAGCTACAAAAGGCTCAAGTCAACAACTTCTGACATTGCCAGTGCTATGGATAACACATTATTATGATGGACTCCTGAACTACCTATGTTTAGCTGAACTACCTATGCTGTAGGGTATTAATATCATTAAACTTCACTTTGCAGGGTTAATAACTTAAGTTTGCAAACCAAAAATTAAAGAAAAAGAAGGGCTGGTTTGACAGGTAACACTTTGGCCCTAGCCTTTCAAGGTCAGTGAGGACTCAGGACATAGGAGAACCTGTACTGTAATAACTTTTAACTCAGTGGAGTCCCAAATTTACTGATCAGTGAGATTATGGGGCCACAGAGGAAAGTGATCAACGATGCAGTGTGTGCATAAGGACAGTCACATGGAGAGAAAACATTCTCTCGGTCTTTCATAGAGAGCAAAATTTTCAAGCAATGGCCGTGACTCATCCACATGACACAGACAATGGATTTACAAACTGTCATACAGGTTTCAGGGTAAACCCTGAGGGGATTTGACTGACCTAATCAGATACAAAAGTTGCATTTCTTGTTATATAGGTCTTGCTTTATCTTGGTCTTAACCATCCAGCAGAAAAGTATAAAAAAGTATGAAAAGTAAAGCCTTATCAATATGTTGAGCTGTAAAAGGCTCAATTCAACAACTTCTGACATTGCCAGTCCTACAGATAACCCCCTATTATTACGTACTGCTGGACTATGTTGGATTAATTTGCTGAATTCATGCACTTAAAATATTTAAACGGCAATGGAATACCCATCTCTGACAAAACTGGACTGCAAAGAGGGAATGCAAATGAAGGACAATTTTATCTCTGTTTGTATATGAAATAGGATAGATATACAGCTGCTTTCTCTTAATTCATTGAGATGAAAGATTTGCAGTAATAATGTTTGTACAGGATATCATAGCTGCATCTTTTACTATGAAAAACCACTCAGATAACAAAAATATGCAATGCATTAATTATTGAAACTGTCCTACCAATTGGTTTGGAAACTGTCTCATTGCTATTTGTTTCTCAAGAAAATTAATATGTAAAAATAAATAAACTTTGTTTTTTGTTTCTAGGCGTTCATATATTGACTTTTGTTAGGTATTAAGAATCTATGTTTGGCTAGGGAGATAGCTTGAAATTCTAAGCACCTGTCTGGCAAGCGCAAGGGCCTGTGTTTGATTCCCAGTATGGCATGTTGTGCTGCCTCAAAACACCAGGCACACTGTGCCAACTACCAAAACTGGGCATGATATCACACAACTGTAATCCCAGCACTGGGGAGGCTGAGACAAGATGGTCACTATGATTCCAAGCTGAGTAGAGAGAATCTGTACTAAATACATAAATACATAAAAGACTACAAATAAATTTTAAACAAGAAAGAATCTTTATTCATATGTCATTTTCAGCAGTTTTTATGAAATGTCTTAGATTTGGATTCTTTATGATAGTTTTGCTTGTCATTTATGAAGATTCTATAACTTATGAATAAATACATATTGCATTATTTAAAATTTCTCAAATATACTTTCTTCTTAAATCTAGCATTCCAATTACTAAAATATATGCAGAGAGACAGAGACAAAGAGTGAGCAAGAGAGACAGGGAGACAGCAAGACTGAGTCAGAAAAAGAGACAGAGACAGATAGACAGATGCAAAGTCAGAAAAGCACAAAGAAAAAGAGGAGAGAGAGAGAGAGAGAGAGAGAGAGAGAGAGAGAGAGAGAGAGAGAGAGAGAGAGAGAGAGAAATATAACAGATTTCCACTTTGTACTTTTAGAGATCACTGAAGTCTTCATGCACATTGATGCTATTTTGGTTCATTGAATTCAGACAGTGAGAAAATTGTGTAGAAAACAGTAAAGGTACACTCATCACTAATTTGTAGCAATTTCATACTCCTATCGTCTTAATTAAACTGCCTGCTACTTTTAACTTGTAGATAGTTCAAATAATGATGAAATGTACATGAAAGTACAGGTATTTCTTTGGGATATGACTTCAAACACATTTGGAAATCCACTTGATGAAAGATTTTTGCAGAGTACAGTAATTCTAAATTTGATTTCCTGAGGAAACTTGAAATTTATTTTTTCAAAATGACTGGAGATCATATTAATAATAATTTAAAAGTTCTTATAAGAACTTCTGTAATTCTCCTTCTGGTTTGACCATCTCTCCTTCCCACATCTTTTTTCTTGGATTTTCTCTTTCTAACTTTCTATTCTTTGAAATAAAGAGAAGCTAATATAGTCCAATAATGACATAGAAATTGCAAATTTAGAAGGCAGAAAATCCTTTCAATATTCAAATAAGAAGGAAAGTGATACAAATTGCAGTCAGGGAACAATTTGAAGATCCTCAAACAAAAGAAGAAAGGGCAGAATAAAATTTTTAAATTTTAAAACATCAGAATAGACAAAGATTTATTCTTACTTTGAGATTTGTGTTAGTATTTTGGTCTACCAGCGCAGGTCATTTGTTATTAAAAGCTTCTAGTAAGAATTCACACTGAAAATCTTAGCTGTATACAGAGAGCCAAAATATAATTTTAGGAATGCTCATAGCTGTAAAAAACATAGTATTTTAAGCCAATATACCTGGTAAATATACGCTGAAGAGATACATTTTAGACATTATTATAAAATAGATGTTTAGTTTAGAAGATTAAGAAACAGTAAGTGAGCAATAATCATTTAAAAGTTTCAATAATTGTAAAATTTTACTTCTATGTTAATTTTCCTGTCCGATATTTGCAATAAATACAAAAAATATAATTTGCAAAATATTTGGAGGATTTTATTTTCTTCATAAAGTCAGTAAATGGAGGAAATGCTAAGTTGAATTATATTTTATAAATTCACATAAAAAGAAAAACTCTAGTAATATCTAGGCCTGTAAGACTTTCAATTAAATAGAAATTGTTATTTAAAAGTTATAAAAGCTTTATAAAGGCACTGTATGTAAAAGAAGACTGAAATAAAATTTTAGTAGTATACCAAAGAATATATGCATATGTGTCTAGACACATTAAAATGATAATGAAAATGAGGTTTACTTTTTATACTTCGACATACTTGTCATCACTAAAAAACAATACAAATTAATTTTAAACCCTTTATACTCTTCTATTTTACAGTTGATATTTTCAATTATTTTTTGGCAAATTTCATCGTGCTTCTTATAATCTTTAAAACATACTTGAAAGTTTGCTGCCTCTGCCTCTGTCTCTGGTTCTCTGTCTCTGTCACTGTGTCTGTCTCTCTATAGTGTGTGTGTGTGTGTGTGTGTGTGTGTGTGTGTGTCTGTGTGCGTGTGTGTGTGTGTGCACGCGCAGGTAGAGAAATGAAATATGCTGAATAATTTAAATTTATAGGTAGTGATTTTGAGATACTGTGACTCTTCTAATCACTGATATGATTTATAAATTTCACATTAACATATACATAAAAACGTGGCCCCAGGGTGCACTGAGACAGCAATTGAGACTGGTGTGGTGGTGCCAGCCTGTAATCCCAGCTCTTGGGGGCTGTAAACAGGCAGATCACTATGAGTCCGATCTAGTGAGACCCTGAGTACACTATAGAATCTTTCCTAAAATACAGAAAAAAGAAAAGTGATTAAGGTAGTGATTTTGTCATATATATTCTTTGACATTTTAATGACAGTACAAGACAGATTAACAATACATAGGGGATGTCAAATTAACAAGTAGTTGGTATATTAAAGTTATCATTAATAAATATACTGATTTAATATTTTTCAATTGTTTTAATTTAGCGCAAGTTATGGGATTTTGTAATCAATAAACACTGAGTTAACTAAGAAAATGTAACTAAATTTTATGGAGTGTTTTTGTTTTAATTGTTAATTTTTATTGTAGAATAAAATAATTATATCAATTTCATACTTTCAACAGTTAAGCTTCGAAGAGGAGGCATAGCACTGCCATGATCAATTCTATGATGAGCATGCAAAAAAAATATATGGTTCTTTAACACTTCTTTATTTATAAAGAAGGAAGTGTTAAGGAAGAGAGATCATTTTCTTTTAAATAACATTCAATATTACTTCATGAGAATATATTTTTAACAAAGGGACATAAGAGAAATCATGAAGAAAGACATATTTACACATCCAGTGACACATGCTACTTACAAGTTTGAGACTATCATACCGTGATTTAAATCCTGCCAAAAATGAAGCTGAAGGCGGGAAAGCAGGTACATGCAAATAATTTTAAAGTGTAAAGAAATCAGTAATGAAAGAAAATCTTTTCAAATAAAGATTTGAAGGATGCATGAGTTGATGTTCTTTTCAGAATCATAGTTGTACATCACACTGTAGCCTTCGAATGGATAACTTTATTGTAAATGAAGCCTGAGTATAGTTGCCAAATTATGTGGATGAATACAGAGAAATACTTCTCCCCGGAGGCTGAGTTTCATCTGCAATTTTCTTGATATTTTCACAATTGTCCACTAATTCACTGATGCCTTATTTGCATGCCAAATATGTGGTATTTTGGAAGAAGTATGAAAGACTAGTATGTTCAGTCTAATTCAACAAATACTTATTGTACCACTTATGTAATCAAGACACTGTAAGGAATACAAAAGTGATAATGAAAATGACCCAAGCCCTCCAGCAACTTCTAAACTACAGAGTATGACGCAAGACACCATTAAATAAGTAATTAACTGCTAAAACAACTGACACCAAGATTGAGCACTACAGAATTTTATCTTAGTGAGAAATAAATAATAATTTGTGTGTCTTCATGAAAGGCTATGTGTTTTTCTGATACTGATATAATTTTTAAAAGAATAATATCCAACCAATATATTTTATACTAACTCTTTTGTCCAAAGAACCTGTACAAAAGATGTTACCATGTATTCAAAGATCCTCTAATCTAGAAGGGAACCTGGTAAATTTATAACTGTGATATAAGAGAATATTATGCTACAAATAAAACAAAATTGCAGTAAATTTTATAAAAATCAATTATCAAAAGTTAAATATTCAGAAAATTGCTTCAAAATTAAAACAAATATTTTGAATGATGTTTAATAAAAAGATTAAACTTTTGTTTTCAGGAACGTACAGAAGTAGCACCACCAATATGAGATAATAGTAACAAAAACCTTGTGTATAGAAAAGCACACCACAAATTTTGTATGCACCAAACCAATAGTAAGTCAGTCAGAAAAGTATAAGGAATTAAGTTGAAGGTTGGCTTGAAATTTGAAAGACCACTTTATCTCTTTTGGTTAGTCAAGTGCAATTAATGTTTTAAATGGGAAATAATGTGATTAAATCTGTGATTTAGAAGAACCAGTAGAGTGGAATGTTTTAGTGGTGAAACAAAAAGCAAGAATACTTAAGGATGATAAGAACATTTATCTCATTATTTAAACAATTTTTTGTTTACATACTTACATAGATTAAGTCTGTTCATAGAGACTTCTTTTAACATTATATCTTTATCATTCATAATTTTCATAATTTGAACTTTCTCTTAAATTATTATAGAAACTACATCTTTTTAATTAATATTAACATGGTAAAGTTTTCTCTATTCCTTTACTTCTAATTTAACTGTATG
>NW_004525113.1:8559-25922 GCF_000260255.1 Octodon degus
TTATTATTATTATTTGTATATATATTTGACCCACTCTGAAAAGCTCTGTCTTTAACTTGATATTTTATGCCATTGACATTTAACATGATTATTGATGTGTGTTTACTCAACATTACAGTTTTCTTCATACTCTGTTCTTTTGTTTTCACCTAGTTTTCTGAATTTTGTGATCTTAAAAGTAAATTTTATTATTTTGTTTTATCTCCTTTTTACTATATTTGTTTTAGTTTTTGTATTTTAGAAGCTGTTTTAATATTTGTGATATACCATTTACAACAGATGCATTTCAAGTCATACATATTTTTGTGTAATTTTTTATTCATTTTAATGACAAAAAGATAAAATAGCTATGAGACAGTTTCAAAACAGGTTAATAGGGCAGTTACAATATTTAACATATTGCATATTGTATCTTCGACCTTTGCACACATAATTTTATATTGCTTTCAAGGCATTACCAAGCAACCCTGAATAACAAAATATTATTGGATACAGGTTTACTATTATTTTGGACTTTCATTCAATTTCACAAACACTATAGATTTTTGGGATTAGTTTGGAAAAAAATTCTATTTTTAGATTAACTGGAGAAGGAAATTAAACCTTTTATGTCACCTTCATTTTTTTGTTCCTGATTCTCTTTTCTTTCAGTTTCAGGCCTACATGATTTTCTTTTACTCTGAGGAGTTCTTTCTTCTTTCTTTCTTTCTTTCTTTCTTTCTTTCTTTCTTTCTTTCTTTCTTTTTCTTCCTTTCTCCCTTTCTTCTTTCATTCTCTTTTGATCTTTCCTTCTGTCTCTTTTATTAGTATGTATTTGCAGTACTTGATGACTGTATTCACTGCAGTGGATTGATACATGTATATAACACTTTTCAAATACCTTTGTTTCACCCTCTCCATTCAATTGATTTTTATTTTTATCATTAGATAAATTTATATTCATCTTATAAAGATTATAAAATTAGTTATCAGATAGAAAAGTAGAGAGATAGATAGATAGATAGACAGATAGATGGATGGATGGATTGAAAACCAAGGTAATACACCCAAGAACACACAAAATATGTAATTTAGTTGTACTATGTAAAAGTATATTTTAGATACATTTCACAAACTACATTATAATATGATTTTGTCTGCCTCTTATTTCGTTATATATAGAGAGTTTTAAGAGAAACGATGTGATATTTAAGCTTATGTGTCTGAGATTTATCGTTTAACATGTTATCAAGTGCATCCATTTCCCTATAAATAACTCAATTTTATCTTTCTTATGGCAGGGTAGTACTCCATTATAGGTAAATACCATATATTCTTTTACCATTCATCTTTCAATGGACATATAGGCTACTTGCATTATTTAGCTACTATAAATTACACTGCTGTAAACAAAGTTATATGTTCACCACTGATGTATGAGATTTTTAACTTATTTATGAAGAAATCAGAAGGATAAGAGCTGGGACAAATGGAATTGGTGCATTTAGTTTTTTGAAGAAACTCTGTAATGATTCCTATAGCGATTGTATCAGTTATATTCATATCAAAAATGGTGAAGTGTTCCTATCTCCACACAGTCTCACCAGTATTTGTCATCGGTAGATTTCTTGGCGGTAGTCATTGTTTCTGAGGTAGGATAGAACTCCAGTGTTGTTTCAATCTCAGAGGGCCATCTGTGCTCAACATTTTGTTATGCATATATTGGTCATTTGTCTGGTTTCATCAGAAAAGTGTCTATTACACTCAGTTGCCCATTTTTAATTGGGTCTTCAAATTGAGAGGATTCTAACATATCCTAGAGAGTAGGTATTTGTCTGAGTATTAGGTGGCAATTCTTTTTTATTATGCATGTGTGAGAAGTCTACTGATTTTTGTGTGTGGACATATGTTACTGAATTTGGTTATTAAAAATGGAAGTAATTTCAGAGTTTGGGGGTATTATATGTAGAGTTTTAAGTCATCTTCAAATACAAATAACTTCTTTTCCTATCTTTATTCCTTTTTTTTTCTTTTTCTTTTCTGGAAGCTAATGTTTCCAGAAATATATTGAACAGAAGTGATAACAGCTGTCATCTTTTAGTTGTTTCTGATTTTGCAATCAAAGGTTTCAATTATTCTTTTTTTATTTTTTAAAGTAGTATAAGGCAGGACAAATGCTCAATGGATTAAAACTCCTGCAAGCAGACCCAGGGGCTGGGGATTCAATCCTGGGCCTTCCATGTTGGCCTGCCCCTGAAGTGGGGGAGATTGCAATTGAGACTGAGTGTGGTGGCACTCCTGTAATCCCAGCTCTTGGGAGTCTGTAAGCAGGTGGATCACTATGAGTCCAATCTACTAGTGGGACCCCGAACACCCTGTAGACACTGCCCTAAAATACAATAATTAGATAAATAAATAAAGTATAAGAGTATTACTAGAAAAAAATTATAAGTGATACAGAATTTCACTTAACAAAATAAAATAAATTTAACAGTATTTGGTGTAATACATAGATAATGTTTTTTACCAAACAATTATTCATATCAACAGATATATGCATGTAAAATTAGAAGAATCAGAAAGAATGAAGTGTATAAGAAATTAGAAAGAGAAAAAGTACAAACAATTGACAAAGTGAAACAAAAAAAATTGAGGATAATTTTCTCCTTTCCATAGACCAGCATTAATGCACATTACAGTTCCCCAAACTATCCTGCTTACATACATCGATAAATCTCTTTCCCCCAGTCCCTTTTCTGTCATTCTCCTTTGCTCAGTAACTCTTTCCTTTTGAATAAGCACATTCCCTTTTCCAAGTATGTATTTTACCCTTCAGGTTCCATTTTTCTCTTGCAGCTTTTCACACTAAGAGACAATATGATGTTTGTAGATGTGGGTCTGATTTATTTCACTTAAGAGTATGATATAGTTGCATCTATTTACTGATAAATGACTCAAATTTATATCGTTTTTGAGCTGAATAATATTCTACTGTGTAGAAATACCGTGTCTTCTTTATCCATTCTTATGTTCAGTGACATCTCAGTTGTTTCCAGGATTTACCTACAACAAATTGCACTGCTATAAACATGAGCACACATATATCAATGTGATATGAGGTTTTCAGTTGTTCTGAAAAAATACCCAAGAAAAGAATAGATGTATTTAATGGAAACTGCAATACTAACTTTTTAAGGAATATCCACACTGATTTTCATGGTCATTTTACCAGCCTACACTCTGACGAACAGCAGAGAAGGGCTGCTTTTTCTCCACAGGCTCTCCAGAATTTGTTATTGGCTATTGTCTTTATATTAGCCATTTTTTTTTCTGGAATGAGATAGAATCTCAGCCTTGTTTTAGTTTACATTTCTCAAATGACCAGTGATGTTGACATTTTTTCATATATTTACTTGCCATTTAAGTTTCATCCTGTGAGAAGTATACATTCATCGCCAATGCACATTTTTAGATTGGGTCTTTGAATTTGGGGGGCCTGATGGTTTAAAATTCTTTATATGTTCTAGATATAAGGCCTTTGTCAGATGGATAAGGAGCTATAATTTTTTCCTACTTTGTGGGTTTTCTTTTTACTCTATTGGAGATTTGTTTTGAAGTACAAAAACTTTCCAAAAAGATGGGATCCCAGTTTTTGATTATTTGAAGTATTTCCCAGGCAGTTTTTTTTTCTTTTTTTGTTCATGAACTCTCTACATAGCAGTAGTCCTATGTATTTACAAATTCTACCTATATTTTTCTCAAGAAGATTTAGTGTTTCTAGTTTAATATTTAAATCTTTGATCCATTTTGACTGGAGCTTTGTGCATGATGATACACATGGGTCTCATTTCAGTTTTCGGCATGTGGAAAGACAGTTTTTTCAGCACCATTTATTAAAGAGTCTATCTTTCTACAGTGAACATGTTTGACTCCTTTATCAAAGATAAGGTAGTTGAGTATGCTTGCAGTTATGAGCACATCAACTAATCTGTTCCACTGATCCACAGGTCTGTCTCTATGTCAGTACCATGCTGACTCTATCACAGTATTTTTATAGTATAAATTCCAGTCAGGAATTGTGATACCACCTGCCTTTCCTTTGTTACCCAGGATTACTTTTGATATTCTGTGTCTCTTTTGGTTTCAAATTATTTTAAGGAAAGATTGCTCTAGCTCTGTGAGGTATACTAATTGTATTTTAATCAGGATTGCATAGAATCTGTATAACAATATTGGGAGTATGGCCATTTTTACAATGTAGGTCGTTCCTATCTAGGAGTATGGGATATCTTTCCCATTTTCTGAAATCCTCTTCAATCTCTTTTATCATCGAGTACTCTTATTTACACTATATAAAACTTTTACATTCTTTCTGAGATTGATTCATAACTATGTCAATTTTTAATGTTATTTTGAAAAGTGTGGTTTCCCTAATTTCTCTCCCAGTGTGTTCATTGTGTACAAAAATGCTACTGATTTTTGGGTGTTGACTTGCATTCTGTTATGTTGCTTAACTTGGTAATTAAATCTCCAAGAAACTTGGTGGAGCTTTTGGGATCCACTATGTACAGTATCATGTCATCTGCAAATAATGATAATTTCACTTCTTCTCTTCCAATCCTTATTCCTTTTTTTCCTCTTGTATCTAACTGCTCTGGCTAATGTTTCCAGAGCTCTATTGAATAGGAGTGGAGGCAATGCATATCCTTGTCTTATTCCATTTCTTAAAGTGAAAGATATCCTTCAGTGTTTGCCTTTTAGTATGAAGTTGGCTGCTGTATTCTCATAGATGGTTTTTATCAGGTTGAGAAGATATAGACTATTGATTCTGATTATCTGTATGGTTTTTATCATGAATGAGTGTTGTACTTTGTGAGAAGCTGTTTCTGCATCTATTGAGATGATCATGTGATATATATATATATATATATATATATATATATATATATATAGAGAGAGAGAGAGAGAGAGAGAGAGATTTTCCCATTTATCTTCATGAGGGAGATTGGTCTGTAGTTCTTTTTAGTTTGATCTTTCTCTGTTTTTGGAATGAGAGTAATACATACCTTCAGGAATGTGTTTGAAAGAATTACATCCCTTTTGATTTCATTGAAGAGTTTGAAGAAAAACTGGCATTCAATTTTCTCTAATTTCTTGTAGATTTCTGCTGTAAATCAATTGGGACCTGTGCTTTTCATTGTTCATAGGTTTTCATTACATTTTCATTTTTATTTCTCAGCTTTTGGTTATTCAAAGTTTGTATATCTTCTAGACTCGGCTTTGGCATTTCACATGTATCTAGGAAACTGTCCTTTTCCTCTGTGTTTTCCATCCTGTGAGAGTAAAGATTTTATATGTAGGTATTGATGATGATCTGAGTTTTTCTAGGGTCTGTAATGATTGCACCATTTTCATTCTTAAATGTGTGAATTTGGAGTTTTCCTTTCTGTTTTTGTTTAGATTGGATAGGGATATACCAATTTTGTTTATTCTTTCAATGAACCAACTCTTTGGGCTGGCCAGATAGCTCAGTGCACTAAAGCACCTGCTTAGGCATAGCGCAGTAGCTGGAGCTTGATCCTCAGTCTGCCATATCGGCCCAGCCCATGGGGCATGCTGAGTTGGCAATTGTGACTGGGCATGGTAGCATGACTGTAATCCCAGTGCTTGGAAGGCTGAAAAACAGGAGAATCACTGTGAGTCTGATCTACGTAGTGAGACCATATAGATCCTTAGGATCCTGTACTAAAAATAAAAATACAAAAAAAAAAGAACTAACTCTCACTGATTTATTCTTTGTATTGTTTTGTTTATCTCAAATGTATAAATTTCTGCTCTAATTTTTATAATTTCCTGACTTCTTTGAGCTTTAGGTTTTATTTGCATTATCTTTTCTGGGATCTTGAGGTGCAGTATAAGACCATTCATTTGGGCTTGTTCAGTTTTCTTACTGTTCAAATGTATCATATAAATTTTCCTCTTTTTATTTTTTTTATTTTTTAGGGAAGGGTCTACACAGTATTCAAGGTCTCACTACTAGATCGGACTCATAGTGATTCACCTGTTTTCAGCCTCGCAAGAGCTGAAATTACAGGTGCGTGTCATCACGCCCAGTCTCAATTGCTGTTTCAGCATGCCCTGGGAGCGAGGCCAGCATGGCAGACCTAGGGAACAAAGCCTTGGCCCATGCACCTGCTTTCAGGCACTTTATTCCACTGAACATTTGGCTGGCCCTAAATTTTCCTCTTAAGACAGCTTTCATGCATCTCATAGATTTCAGTAGTTTGTATCTGCATTTTTTCTTGATTATAATTTTTTTTAATTTCTTTAATTTCATCTGTGGCCTCTGCTTCTTTAGGAGGTTGTTATTTATTTTCCGTATGTTTATGCAGTTTTTGTAGTTCCTTTTGTCAATAATTTCTAGTTTTATTGTACTGTGGTTAGATAGTATGTATGAAATAATTTCAGTTCCTTTGCATTTACTTATTAGTGCTTTGTGTGCTAATACATGATATATTTTGGAGAAAGTCCTGTGTGTAGCTGAGAAAAATGTGTATTATGGTGTTGCTTTGTGAAACAGTCTGCAAAGTCTAGCAAGTCAATTTCTTCATATGTTTGGTTTAGTTGCTGTTTCTTTACTGATTTTTTGCCTAGTTTATCTGTTTCCTTGTGACCTTAGCATGTTACATTCCCCAATTACTATTGTATAA
The DNA here is from genome assembly GCF_000260255.1 of Octodon degus. Classification (NCBI taxonomy): domain Eukaryota; kingdom Metazoa; phylum Chordata; class Mammalia; order Rodentia; family Octodontidae; genus Octodon; species Octodon degus. Next base: position 15,249 of record NW_004525113.1, read on the forward strand.
TTGTTAATTTGATTTTTCAAGCCTGTTAAAATTTGTCTTAAGAGGGACTGGGAGGATGGCTCAGTAGAATAAGTGCTTGCCTGGCAAGCACAGGGGCCTGAGTTTAATCCCCAGTTCTGCCAAAAAAATTGTTTTATCTATGTGGGTGCTCCTCCACTGGGTGCGTATATATATATTTGTAATTGTTATCTCTTCTTCTTAGACTTGTCCCTTAACAAGTATGCAGTGATATTTTTTATGTGTTTGAATGATTTTTCTCAATTGTTAAAGAGAGTATAATCCCCGAGTCTGCCATGCTGGCCATGCCCCCTGGGGTGTGCTGAGGTGGCAATTGAGACTGGGCATAGAGGTGCCAAGCAGGATGATTTAAAATGTTGTAATATTGGTGCCAGCCAGATAGCTCAGTGGACTAATGTGCCTGCTTAGGTAGAGCGAAGTGGCCAGAGTCTGATCCCTGGCATGTGGTGCTGGCCTCACCCCTTGGGCACACTTAGACAGCAACTGAGACTGGGCGTGGTGACATACACCTGAAATCACAGCACTTGGGAGGCTGTAAACAGGAGGATCACTATGAGTTCAGTCTACGTAGTGAGACCCTGTAGACCCTATACTAAATACAAAAAAGGAGACTACAAATTAGAATTAAAACAAAAAATACATACGATACAGAATTTCACTTAACAAAGTAATATGAATTTTACAATATTTGTTGTAATACATAATTGTGTCTTCTAAACAACTATTCATATTACCAGATATATGCATGCACAATTGAAAGGAAAAAATGAAATTTGTAAGAAATTATCAAGAGAAAAAGTACAGTTGAAATAAGGAGACAAAGAAAGTTAAAGATAATCTCCATTCCATAGGTCAGCAGAAATGCACAATAGAGTGGTCTAAACCATCCTGCTGATATACATTTCTTTCCCCACACCCTCTCCTGTGCTTCTCAGCAACTCAGTAACTCCTTTTGAATAAGTTTACTCCCCTTTCCCAGTATGTTTTGTACCCTTTACATTCCATTGTTGTCATTCAGGTTGGCACAATAAGGAGGTAATATGACGTTGTACATGCGGGTCAGATTTATTTCACTTCAGAGTATTATCTAATTGCATCCATTTACTGACAAATGACTAAAATTTTTCCTGTTTTATACCTGAATAATACTCCATTGTGTAAAAATAACACATCTTCTATATCCATTCTTAAATTGATTGGCATCTGGGTTGTTTGAAAGATTTAGCTATAACAAATTACAGTGCTATAAACATGGGTGCACATATATTGCTGCGATATGAGGTTTTCAATTCTTCTTGAAAAATACCCAAGAAAAAAGAAAAATACCCAAGAGGGAATTGGATGGGTTGAATAGGACCTCCAATACTAACATTTTTAAGGAATCTCTGCACTGATTTCCATAGGGTATGTACCAACTTGCATTCCCACCAACAGTGGAGCAGTGTTCCTTTTACTCCACAGCAAATTCCGCATTTTTATTGGCTGATTTATTTATTTAATCTTTTATTAATTTTAATGAGAAACAAATGGCAATGAGACAGTTTCAAGACAGGTTACTAGGACACTTGCAATAATTAATACATTGCATATTGTTGTCTTCATAGTATTTATTCAGAGGACAAGATGCAGCCATGATCTCTTGTCCAAACAATATTAGTACAAATTTTTCTTCTCATCGAACTAAGAGAAAGTAGCTGTATATCTATCCTAACTATTTTGTATATACACATATATTTTTTCACTACAAAATGGTCCTTCATTTATATCCCTCTTTCTTGTTTTGTTTTGTCAGAGATGGGCATTCCATTCTTGTAAGAGAAACTGTTTTTGGAGAAGTCTTTAAAGGACCCTTTCATACTTGGTGCCAATTCAAGTATTGTAGGTTTTTGAATTCAACAAAATATCCCAATATAGTCCAATAATCCATAATGGTAGTGGGTTATCAGCAGACCTGGCAATTGACAGAAGTTGTTGACTTGAGGCTCTTATGGCTCAGCATATTAATATAGCTTTACTTTTCATACTTCATGTTTATACTTTTCTGCTGGATGGTGAAGACCAAATTAAAGTGAGATGGAATCTTAATGTTGTTTTAATTTGAATGATTTTTGATTTGAAGTTGATTTTGTCAACAACCAGGATAGCTACACCTGATTTTCTTCTGATTTCTTGTGGCATGGGAGATTACTTTTTTTTTCCTTCCCTTGACTTTTACTCTGTGAATTTCTTCTTGAGTTAAATGTGTTTCTTTTCCTTTTCCTTTCCTTTTCTTTCTTTCTTTCTTTCTTTTTTTTTTTTTTTTGTATTTTGGAGAAGGTTCTACAGTGTGTTCAGGGTTTCACTACTAGATTGGACTCATAGTGAGCCGCCTGTTTACAGCCTCGCAGGAGCTGGGATTACAGGCACGTTCCACCATGACCAGACTCAATTACCATCTCAGCGCACCCCAAGGCAGGGCTGGCAGGGCAGGCCCAGAGATTGAACCCCCACCCCCTGTGCCTGCTTGCAGGTACTTTAATCTGCTAAACTATTTGGCTGGCCCTTAAATGTGTTTCTTGTATGCAGCGTACTTTGGATTTTGTTTCTTAATCCAATCTTCTATTCCGTTTCTTGTCATTAGTGAATAGAGGTCCTTTACCCTGATTATCATAACTGATAAATATTGATTTATCTTTGTCATATATTATTTTCCTGTTTTATGCTTTGTACATTTTAACCCTTTTTAATTACTTGCTCTGTTTGGTGGTTCCTTTCTGTTGTTTCTTCCGTGATTCTGATGTGTTTTCCATTGTACGTGATGTTTCTTTTCTCTAGGAGCTTTTTATAATCTATTCTTTTGATGAATTTCTGAGATCTTAATTATTATTTAGGTGTAGATTTATTGAGATTTTGGCTGTTTTAAGCTCTATCTCCCTCACTGAACTGTACCTGAACTTCTTTTCTCAGGTTTGGAAAATTCTCTGATGCTACTGTTGTATATTTGCATGTAGTGACTTATGTCATTTTTGATATCTCCGTGTGTTTTACTCACATCTATTATTCTTATATCATTTTTCTTTGCCTTGTCCTATAGCTACTGCATTATTTCCTGGTTCTTTGTTAGCTTTAGGATCTCTTTCCTTTCACTTTCTTTAACTGCACCACTGTCTTCGAGATCTGAAAGTCTATCTTCAGTTTCATTCAAGCCATTTATCCAGCTTTGAATTGGGTTCTTAATTTCCTTGATATCTTTTTGGAACACCTCTGAAAAACGTGGCATTGCCCTGATGTAAGGCAGGCAAATACGGATGTCATAAAACTTTTGCAGTTCTCAGAAGAACTAACTGTTTTTGAAGACCTGGACCACCTCATTGACTCCAGCCTGTGGGGTTGGACTTTGCATACCATGATGTTGTCACTGTAGAACATGAAGCCCTGGCACAGCCACTTAGCAAACATTCCCAAGTTGCTGCTGTGTAGGAGCATCCCTCACTCTAGTTGTTGGAAAATCTTTTGTATCACCTATCTGTGTTCACTAAAGATGTTTTCAGCTGGTGGGAAGCAGACCATCTCTATTCCCTTAGATCCATACAGCTTGTTGCTTAACAGCCCTGGTGGGCCCAGGATGAGGTAACAGGCCTAAGGGCATGTAATGGTGGTGTGTTTCACCATATTTCTCGCATAGTAGAAGCTCATTACCATCTGGGAAAAGGCTGTGTGATGTAGGTCATAGGCAGTGTACCACTGACAAATCTGTGCTGGGATGTAGCACCCACTTATGTGAGAGGAGCTGGATCCTCCAGGACATGGACAAAATGGAGACCTATTTGTCATCCCCATCTAGTCATCCACAGGAGGCTCTCTGATTATCTCATTTACCTTAGCATGGCCACATTTTGTCTTCACCACATCATTCACATAGTCAGGAGGTGCAATGCTGGTTTGTATATTTGTTCATCTGGGGAGATGAGTCTGTAAACTTTATAGGGCTTGAAAAAGTCCAGCAGCGATCAGCTTGTCATTTCCTCAAAATTTGGGCCTTTATGTAAGTGGTAGCATTTATACAGCACTTATACAATTGTCACCTTCAAAATATCTGGCTCAGCTTTGTCTCCTTTAAATTTTCCTTTAAAAATGGCCATTTTTTGAAGATGGATGTATCCACCTCCTGATTATAATCCTACTTGCTGGCATGCTTCCAGTGGATTTGGAACATGCTTTTCTCCACTTTTTACCGAATCATCTCTGGGTACATGTTCTCAATTTGTTCAAGAAGCTATTGTTGAAGCTGTCCTCCACATACCTGTGAGGTTTTTCATTGACTGTGAGGATACAGATGCTGTAGGACTGCATATCAGAGTTGATTGAAGGCTTTCCCACAGCCTTTGTGGGTGTACATTTATACATTTTTCTCTGGTGTGCACTTGGGTGTGTCATTGAATGTGGGCATTGAAGGTCTTAAAGCACTGTGGGCTCCTGAGAACTTCATCTCAGTGTGAGACTTTGAGTGGACCTCGATCAGGGGTGAGGATTCAAGGGTCACTCATCTCAGTAAGCCCTGGCTTTAGCATCTGATTTTGGGCAATCATTGCAGCATCTACAGAGCAGAGCTTGTGAGTCAGAGGAAAGTGCAGAACAAATCAAGGACACAGAGATGGAAAGCTGAGTGGCTAAATCTGTGGTTTCCAAAAAGCCTATGGGGAGGTGGTCCAAGGCAGTTGAAATTCTTGTTCCCACTGAAATATTGACAGGTTTGGTAATGCAAAAAAAATCTTTAAATATAGTGGCATATACATGGCATATACATCACATAAGTTTTGTTAAAAATTACCATTTAATTGCTGTCCTCATGTTGGCTTGATATGAACCTCTCATTACAAATATCTTGAGCATAAGATGGAGGCAGACTTCTATCATCATGATCAATCTCATTTTTATATGCTAGAGGACTGTACATTTTGAAGGCAGGAATATATTTAGCATACCACAAGATTATTAACAATGAAATGTAATTATTTTGTTTTTCACTTTTAAAATTGTACCAAGAAATATATTAATTAGAAAAATTTACATATTTGCCAATGACCAATATAAAAACATCACAATAAAACAACTTAAACAATATTCAGTAGGGAAACTCCCATAAAGCTATGGAGATAACTGTGTTCCTTATCAATGAACAAAACCTGGTTAAGGTAATGTTGGAAATTGTATTTTTTTTATCCATCAATTGGGCCTATTTACAGCATTTAAAATATTGCCCTAAGCAATATAAACCTTAAAATTATAATACACAAAAACAATATGTATTACATTTAGGAAACCAATTATAACTTCACTTTGACCGTCTGGCAACTTCAGTGGACAAGTCAAGTTAGCTGAAACACCAGCACTTTAAAAACACAAGAATATAAAAAGAAAAGAAACTTGTTTCAGCTGAAATAAAACAACTGTTTATAAATCAGATTGAGAGAGACAAACATACAGAAGCACAAAGAAAACTATCTATTTAGGTACAAATGAAAACTGGCCTGTGTTTGGGTGAAAAGGAAAGGTTGGAGATCTACACAGAGACTAAGTGTGCTGGTCCCATAAATGTGGTGCTTCAGGACATAGCTTCTTCTTGCTTCAACTAGAAGCTGATTCTTTCTATGGTGTCTCAGGTTTTGGCTCCCAACAGAGACCTGCTTAGATCATTAAGCTGGGATATGGCTTTTATATTTTCCCCTGGACAGGCAAAATTTTGATGTCTCAACTGACAGAGATGATTTAGCATTATTATACACTCATTTTCTATAGACTTAAGTTAGTTCTTGAAAGGAAGAAAAGCTTGAAACAGTCTACAGTTTTTTTCTTTCTAAGTTAACATGCCTCTAAAAAAGAAATTACGAAGTGATAGAAAAATATTAAGAGCAAGACCAGAGAAAGTAAACTGAAGCTGAACAGGTTTGACATTTCCTCTATAGTGCAGACATCTCTGTACTCTCAGAGACAGTCTGTCCCAGTGAAACCTGTCCTCCAAGTCTTTATTTATTTATTTACTTATTTAACTTGCAGAACCAGGGATTTAACTCAGACCCTTGCACTCGCCATGCAAGTGCTTATTCTACTGAGCTATCACACCAGTCCGTTGTACTTCAAGTCTTAAGAATGGCAACTGCCATTGTCTTAGTGTCTTTTACTTGGTAGGAATCTCTAGTTTTTATATAGGAAGATTTTAAAACTCTGGGGTAGATTATTTATTTATTTATTTATTTATTTATTTATTTATTTTGCAGAACCAGAGATTGAACTCAGGCCCTTGCACTTGCCAGGAAAGCGTTTATTCTACTGAGCCATCTACCAGGCCCTAGGGTAGATTTTACTTAAAAAATAGTATCAATTAGATTTCATTTAAAAGACCCATTTTATAGAAAATTGTACTAAAGACTACTAGGGTTACTCAAATTTTACTCTAATGACTAGTTCAAATGTAACACACACAAGGACAAAACAGGAATAAAAATGTCCCATAGAAGAAGTATCATAAGCTCATAAATTTTTCATGCTCTAATTTATTTTTTAAATTATTTTCCATAATTTTATAGAGAAACAAATAGCAATGAAACATTTCAAATCAAATTAGTAGGACAGTAATAATAATTACTACATTGCTTATTGTTGTCTTAGTGGGCATTCATTGTACAAGATGCAGACATGATATACTATTTACAAACTCTAATAGAACAAACCTTTTTATTCATTAAATTAAAAGAATGTAGCTTTATATCTATCCTAATTATTTTGAATATACAGATACAAAATGGTCATTCATTTGTATCCCCTTTTTGCTTAGTTTTGTCACTTAAATATCATAAGTGTGTGTATTCAGCAAAATATTCCAAAATAGTGCAGTAGTCCATAATAGTAGTGGGTTTTCCATAAGACTGGTAATGTCATAAGTTGGTGACTTGAGCCTTTTACAGCTCAGCATATTAATATGACTTTACTTTTTATAACTCAATTTATACTTTTCTGATGGATGGTTAAGTCCAAGATAAAGCAAGGCCTATATAACAAGAAATGTAACTTTTGTATCTGATAACATCAATCAAATCCCCTCAGGATTTATCCTGAAACCCTGTACTGCAGTTTGTAGATCCTTTGTCAGTGTCAGCCATGTGGATGAGTTATGCCCTTACTTGACAAATTTGCTCCCTGTGAAAGCCTGAGGGAATGTTTTCTCTCCAGGTGACTCTCCTTAGGCACAGTCTACATCATCGATCACTTTTGTCTGTGGCCCCATAATCTCCTTGATCAAAAAATTAGGCATGATGTTACATGATGTTACAGTATAGATTCTCCTATGTCCTGAGTCTTCTTCACTGACCTTGAAAGGATGGGGTCAAAATGTTGGCTGTCCTTGTAGCCCTCCTTTTTTTTCCCTAATTTTTGACCTGCAAACTTAGTTGTTAATCCTCCAGAAGATAAGCTTATTGTTATTACCCTACACCTAGGCTGTTGAGCTTAACCTCACTATCTGTCTAAATATCAAACCTCTTAGGCATAACATGGAACAGGTGTTTTTCATCAATTATTGATTTGTTAAACTTTAAGTCCCTACAAAATATGAAGAAAAAAATTAATTTTTTTAAAAAAATAGGAATAAACAACTTCATATTTTTACACATAAGTTTGGAAATCTAACCATCTAAGCACTGTAGCAGGACAGTCCTGCAACACCCCTTTTCCTGTCTCCTGCTTTCATTCACCACCCGCTTCCTTTTCAAACATCTACCCAAGAAACAGCATGTGCAGCAACCAGCATGTCATGACAAACAACATGTATTCAGAAGACCAGAATGACAGGCACTCCAAGCATGACCCTACTATTACACATTGCCATCTTCAGTGCAGTTGCTTAGTTCACTGGTATAATCATATATAGTTAGTCAGGGTGAGAATCTTTCCAATTAACTTCTAGCTTTGAAAAACTTCTGAAGAAACTCAGGATCATTGCCTTACCTATCTAGTACTTAAAAATGTATGGCTTTGCCCCTGTCATGTTTCCTAGCTTTTTTCCTTACTCTCTCTTCAATGTCTAATCCTCAAGTTCTCTCTTTCCTTTTAGTTTTGTTCTCCCTTTCTATTTGTATTTCTTCTTTTAATTAAGATTTACCACACTTTAACAAAACCATATAAAAACTCAACTACCCTATCAAAATTTTGATGCATAAAACCTTGTTACCTAAACATGTCCCACTCTAAAGCTTATGAGCCAAGAGTTGTGGTTATGGGTTTCCTGGAGCTGATAGATACAAACCCTTGACTCCATCATTCTGAAATTTCCTCTGACTCCATCAAGAACACCTTCTTCTATTTTGTTTTAGCTGCTTTGGATATTCTTGCTTAAAATATTCCTGCCCTCTGTAATGAGCATATTGATCTGGATCTACAAGAATGCTATGTCTTCCCTACTAATGTAGTTTTCCCTATTTGTAAGCTGTCACCATCACCTTTATTTTACATGCCTGATTTTCCACTCTTTATCCTCTCTGTTATGAAACACCTTCTGAATTGCTTTTACAAATAGAGACAAATCTATTTAAAAATTTATTATAGAGTCTGGAACAGGTTCCTTGCAAGAAAAGTGAGGATTGCGAGAGGTAGGATAGGACAGTGGCAGAGCTGAAAGACCAAGCATGGGGCTGTCTTCCTTGGGCACCTAGGGAAGAACAGAGGGATTCTGTTTTGGAGATTTCTTTTGATCACCAGAACTTGATCAGGAAAACTACCAACACACATTCTAAGCCATTTTTGCAATGTGCAAAACTGCATACAGCCAGGAATCTGTACAAGGAAACTGATGATGGTGATCAGGCTTCCCACTGACAATATCCCACAGCCTGAATGCTACATGGGGATTGATTATCTCCATGGACAGGCTACCCTACATTGAAAGAGAGTCATTCCAGCTCACACATAGTGCAGTCTTTCCAGTTTCATTTTCACCTCACAATCACTCTTGAACTTGTCAAAATTTGTATTTATTCAATCTAGAACAGCTAGCATACTGTCTGTTGGGCCCATGATAGCACAAGTTAGAACAAAAAGAAAGCAGTTTACCTCAGTGTGTCTTACCTCATCCCTTCCCCAGACAAATGCATTAGCAAAAGTCCAAGGCTAGCAAAGTCTGAGAGTGTAGCTGATTCCATAATGATGTGTGTCAAGCAGGATAGATCCTTTGTGATGTTGTTAGACTTCCAGGCCAGGTGACAGATTTGGCTTGGATCTGGAATCATGGGTGTAGTTGGTGAAAACACAAAATGAAACACAAAACAAAGACAAATGAAAAATATAATCACAGGAACTATTTTGTCTTTTTTAAAATATATATCAGGACCTCGCACTTGCTAGGCAAGTGATTATTCTAATGAGCTATCTCCCCAGCCTGTAATCACAGGAACTATTAATTTATAGTTAATCACAAAATGGAACTAGACTAGAACTGACACGACCAAAATCATTTAGCTGTTGCTCTACGCATACATGCAGATAGTCTTCAGCCATACAAGTTACATGTCATAATTTATTGAAAATTTTATCTATGTAATATTTGGTCATTTCTTTTATGTTTCATGATAGAAAACTACAGTATCCAAGATCTGTACATTTTCATTTAGAAGGAACTCTCATCAGACGTAAATGCAGATATGATGATAAATACCATATTTTTTAATTTTACTAGACGAAATGTGATATATATCAGAGTTCAACTTATATTTAGTAGGATATAATTTTAAGAATACGTAATTTAAATAGTAAGTTGCATTCCAAAGTTTGAATTATGCAACACTGATAGCAATGTATTTCACAATGTAGCTTTTTGTCACTGATATCCTCTGTCTAATACTATCTTGTGTCTATGTAAAATGATTCCATTGACCATTTCCATAATGTAGATTACACCTAAAACTTCATTCTCTTTCATAATCCCACACATTCCATGTAGTATTTATTTATTTTATGGTGCCTTGTCTTTCTGTCCTACAACTGAAACCAAAGTGTCTGTAGACAAATTGCAAATCTGTATTTCTCATTTTTCTCTGTCCAATTTTGAGCACAGAATATAGTACATAGTAAATAATACACATTTGGAATTAAAATAGATTGTTTATTTTTCTAAATTGTTTACTATTCGACAATATAGACAGATTTTTAAGACTATATTTTATAGGGCCAGTGAGTTAGCTTAGCAGACTAAAACACCTGATTTGCAAAGCTTAGGAAAGCACAGCGACTCTGGATTGATTCCCAGCACACCGTGCTATGACAGCCTCACCCCAAGGGTGGGCTGATGCTGACATACAAGCACACAAATAGAATACACTTTACATTAGGAGGGGAAGACAGAAATTTGCAATATCTCATTCAAAAAATATTATGTACAATTAACTGAAAAAGTTTTTTCTGTGCTTTTCTCTTCTGGAAACTAGTTATCTATAGCATGATTTTTTTATTTATTTATTTTTCTTCTTTTTTTCAAAATTTTATTGATAAACAGATAGCAATGAGACAGTTTCAAATCAAATCGGAAGTACAGATTCAACAAATAACACATTGCATATATTCTTCTTAGTGGTTAATTGCTGTACAAGATGCAGACTTGAGATCCTATTTACAAACACCATTAGAACA
>NW_004525113.1:26077-39404 GCF_000260255.1 Octodon degus
TTTAACTGGCAATGTCAGAAATTATTGACCTGAGTCCCCCACAGCTCAACATAACAGCATGGCTTTACTTCCTATATTTCGTCTTCATACTTTTCTGCTGGATGGTTAAGACCACAGTGAAGCAGGACCTGTGCAACAAGAGTTGTAGCTTTTGGGCCTGATAAGGTCAGTAAAATGCCCTCAGGATTTATCTTGAGATCCTGTACCTCAGATTGTAGAACCTTTGTCAGTGTCAGCCATGTGGATGATTCTCGGCCATTGCTTGGCCAATGTGCTCTCTGTGAAAGCCTGAGAGAGGGTTTTCTCCCTATGTGACTCTCCTTAGGCACACTCTACATCATCGATCACTTTCCACTTTGGCCCCAAAATCTCATTGATCAGAAAATTTGGGACAGTACTGAGTTACCTGATGTTACAGTACAAGTTCTCCTATGTCCTGAGTCTTAATTGACCTTAGAAGGTTAGGGCCAAAATGTTGGCCTTCCTTGTAGCCCTCCTTTTTCTCTAATTTTGTTCTTCAAACTTAGGTGTATAGCATGATATTTTTTAAAAAAGTAATTTTCTTGAGAACGAAATAGAAATGAGATAGTTTCAAAACAGGTTAGTAGTACACTTACAATAATTAATACATTGCATATTCTTGTCTTTGTAGTAGTTATTCATAGTACAAAAAACAGACATGATATCTTCTCTAAACAATATTAGTTCAAAACTTGCTTCACACTGAACTAAGAGAAAGTATCTCTATATCTTTGCCATTTGTATAAGCAGATATATATTTTTTTCACTACAAAACAGTCTTTATATGCTCATTTGTTACTTTTGTCAGAGATGTGCATTCCATTGCCATTCATGTATTATAGGTGCAAGAATTCAGCTGACTAATCCAATATACTCAAGTAGTCTATAATAGTAGTGGATTATCTACGTGACTGGCAATGTCATAAGTGGTTGACTTGAGCCTTTTACAGCTCAACATATTAAAATGGCTTTACTTTTTAAACCTCATTTTTAAATTGTCTTCTGTATGTTTAAGACCAAGATAGAGCAAGAACTCTATAACAAATAATGCAGCTTTTGTATCTGACAATGTCAGTCAAATCCGCTTAGGACTTACCCTTAAACCTTGTATAACAGTTTGTAGAACATATGTCAGTATTGGCCACGTGGATGAGTCATGGCCATTGCTTGAACAATTTGCTCTCTGTGAAATTATGAATATTTTCTCTCAATGTGACACTCCTTAGGCACACTCTGCATCACTGATCACTTTCCTCTGTGGCTCCATAATTTCTTTGATCAGAAAATTTGGGACACCATTGAGGTATAGGACGTTACAGTACAGGTTCCCTTATATCCTGAGTCCTCACTGACCTTGAAAGGCCAGGGCCAAAATGTTCCCTATCCTTGTAGACATTCTTTTTCTCTAAATTTTTGTTCTAAAAACTGAAGTTGTTAATACTCCAGAAGAGAAGCTTAATGATATTGTTACCCTAGAATATATCCTGTTGAGCTTATTATCAGAATCTATTTAAATATCAATTACTTTGACATAATATAGGTCAGGTATTTTCCATCAATCGTTGATATGCTAAATTTATTTTTCTTTTTCTCTACTTCAGTAGCAAATATTTAACTTTATTTGGAAAGGTGGCACTATGTTAACTGCTAGAGCTTTATGCAAACTTTCATTTTCTAATATGGCAGGTTCTATCATTATTGGTATTTTAATATCTCTTTTTAAATGAATTTTATTGAGAAACAAATAGCAATGAGACAGTTTCAAAACCAATTAGTAGAATGATTTCAATAATTAATACATAGCATATTGTTGTCTTTGTAGTGGTTATTCATAGTACAACATGCCAACGTAATATCCTGTCCAAACACTATTAATATAAATATTTCTTCTAACTTGAAGATAAAGTAGATATACATCTATCCTACTTTGTATATACAGACACAAAATTGTCCTTAAATTATATCCCCATTTTTTGTTTAGTTTTGTGAGAGATGGGTATTCCATTGCCATTTAAATATTGTTAGTGCATGAATTGAGCAAAATATTTCAATATGGTCTAGTAGTCCATAATAGTAGTATGTTATCTGTAGGATAGGCAATGTAAGAAGTTGTTGACTTGAGCCTTTTACAGCACAGCATATTAATATTGCTTTAATTTTATACCTTGATTTTATACATTTCTGCTGGATGCTTAACACCAAGATAAAGCAAGGCCTATGTAACAAGTAATGTAACTTTTGCATCTGCCAAGGTCAGTGAAATCCCCTCAGGATTTAAACTGAAAACCTGCTCAGCAGTTTGTAAATGCTCTGTCAGTGTCAGCCATGTGGATGAGTCACTGCCATTGCTTGGCCATTTTGCTCTCTGTGAAATCCTGATAGAATGTTTTCTATCTGTAAGACTCTCTTTAGGCACACTCTACATCATTGATCACTTTCCTCTGTGGCACATAATCCCTTTGATCGGAAAGTTTGGGACACAATTGAGTTCATGTTGTTACAGTACAGTTTCTCCTGTCTCCTGAGTCCTCACTGACCTTGAAAGGCTAGGGCCAAAATTCTGACTGTCCTTGCAGCCCTTCATTTTCTCTAATTTTTGGTCTGCAAACTTAAGTTGTTAACCCTGCAGAAGAGAAGATTAATAATATTATTAACCCACAACAAAGGCAGTTGAGCTTAATCTCACTCTGTCTTAATGTCAACTATCTCATACAACGCAAAACAGGGATTTTTCATCAAGTATTGAAATATTAATATTTAAATCCCTAAAGGATGTGAAGAAAAACATATTTGTAAACATAGGAAAAAACAATTACATATTTTTTACACAGAATTTTAGAAATCTAACTATATACAGCATTGTAGCAGATAGTACTATGATATTACATTTACTTCTCTCTACATTTATTACCTTTTCTTAAAAACAAACATTTATTTCACAGACTGTATGGCAGTAACTGGTATGACATGACGAATATAGGTATATATATATCACTATGATATGATGTTTTCAGTTCCTCTGGGAAAATTCCCAGTGGGTGTATATCTGGTTTGAATGATATTTGCAGTCATAGTTTTTTAAGGAGTCTCCACTCTATTTTCCATAATGATTGCACCAGTCTATATTCCCACCAGCAGTGGAAGAGGGTTCCTTTTCCCCCACAGTCTCTCCAACATTAGTTATTGGTTGATTTATTTATGATAATCTTGCTTCCTAGGATGAGATGATATCTCAGTGTTGTATTAATTTTCATTTCATGGATGGCTAGTGATGTGGAGCATTTTTCCATATATTTACCTTAATTTCATCCTCTGAGAAGTGTGTGTTCATCTCGGATGCACCTGTCTGCATTGGGTCTTTAAATTTTGGGGCCATAAAGATTTTCTAGTTCTTTATAAATTGTACAGAGCAGACCTTTGTCTGAATGCTTATCAGTTAAGATTTTTTTGCTTATTTTGGATTGTTTTTTCTCTTTACTGGTAATTTATTTTGACGTGCAAAAACTTCTCAATAAGAGGAGGTCCCAGTTGTTAATTCATTCAAATATTTCCCATTCGATTTCATTTTTGTTCATGAACTCTTTGCCTACCCCTATGTCTTCAAGAGTTATTCTTAATATCTCTTCCAGGAGATTTAGTGTTTCTGTTTTAATGCATAGATCTTTAATCTATTTTGCCTTTAGCTTGGTGCATGGTTATAGGCCTGGGGAAAGTTGTAGTTTTTGGCACGTAGAGAGCCAGTTTTTCCAGCACAAATTGACAAAGAGGCTATCTTTCTTAAAGTAGGCATGTTTTACCCCTTTGTTGAAGATAAGGTGGATAAGTGTGTTAGTAGACGTGTGTTCCGAACTTTCTAATCTTTTTCATTGATCCACAGGTCTATTTTTTTGCCAGTACCATACTGAATTTATCATACTAGCTTTTTAGGATAATTTCAAACCAGGGATTGTAATGCTTCCTGCCTTGTCTTTGTTGCCCAGGATTGCCTTTGTTATTCTCATCTTTTCTGGTTCCAAATAAATTTTAGGAATGATTTCTCTAGCTCTGTGAGGTGTGTCGGTGGTAGTTTGATAAGGATTGCATTAAATCTATACAGCAATTTTGGAGGTATGGCCATCTTCATGTTGGTTCTTCCTATTCAGAGAAGAGAATATCTCCATTTTCTGAAATCTTGTAAGATATCTTCTTCAGATTACTGTAATTTTCATTAAAATGATCATTATGTTCTTTAGGTGCATCAATTCCTAGGTATTTCATTTTGCTTGGTGCTATGGTAAAATGTATTGTTTCTCAACATGCTTTCTCAATGATTTTGTTACATGTGTATAGGAATGGTACTGACTTTTGGGTATTGACATTGTATCCTGCAATGCTGCTGAATTTCCGTATTAATTCTAGAAGTTTCTTGGTGGAGTCTTTTGAGTCTTCCAAGTAAAGTATCATGTCCTGTGGAAATATTGATAGTTTAACTACTTCTTTGCCTATTCTTATTCCTTTTATTTATGTCTCTTATCTAATGGTTCTAGCTAATGATTCCAGTACTAAAATGCATAAGAGTGGTGATATAGGACATCCTTATCTTATACCAGATGTAAGCCTAAAAGCTTACAGATTTCCCCGTTTGAATTAAGGTAGCCATTGAGTTGTTATAGATGGATTTTAACAGATTGAAGTAGAGGCCATCTATTCGAATTTTCTGTAGGACTTTGAAGATGTATGTGTGCTGGACTTTGTTAACAGCCTGTTCTGCATCAATTGTGATTATCATGTTTTTTTTGGATTTGGTTCTATTGATATATTGTGTCAGATACATACATTTGCTTATGTTGAACTATCTTTGCATTCCTGGGATGAATCCTACCTGGTCATGGTGTATAATCTTCTTGATGATTTGATGTATTCTGTTTGCTAGGATTTTTTTTTTGGAAGATTTTTACATCTATGTTCATGAGTGAGATTGACCTGTAGTTCTTTCTGTGTTTTGTACTTCCCTTGCTTTGGTGTCAGTAAAATACTTGCCTCCAGAAACAATTTTGGGAAGATTGCTTCCTTTTCAATTTCATTAAAGAGTTTGAGGAGTATATGGATTATATCTTCCATAAATTTCTTCTAGTATTCAGCTGTGAATCTATCAAGACATGGACTTCTTCTGTCAGTAGATTTTTTTCTTAGATTTCGTATTTCATTATCTGTTATTAGATAATTGAGAGTTGCTGTGTATTCTTAATTCAATTTTGGCAATTTGTACCTTTCTAGGAATATGTCCATTTCTTCTGTATCTTCTATTTTCTGAGAGGAAATAGTCTCAAAGTAGCTATTGATAATCATATGGATTTCCATTGTGTCTCTTGTAATTACACACTTTTCATTCCTTATTGCTTGTATTAAATTTTTTACTTTCCTCTTATTGATGAAGTTCACTAGGAGCTTATCAATTTTATTTAATCTATCAAAGAACCAGATTTTTGATTCATTAATTCTTTGAACTGTTTTCTTTGTCTCGAATGAAATAATTTCTTCTATATTCTTTATGATTTCTTCCCATCTTTGGGCTTTGGATTTGGTTTTTTCTTCTTTATCTAGATATTGGGGATGCAGCATTAGGATGTATTTGCTCCCATTCTGCTTTCCTAATATGTGATTTCACAGCTATAAATTTCCCTCGGAGAACTGCTTTCATTGTATCCCATAAATTCCAATAAGTTGTGCTTGAATTTTCATTGAATTGTGGATATTGTTGAATTTGTTGTTTAATTTCATCTGTAACCCATTGATTTCTGAATAGGGTGGTTTTTTTAATTTCCATGTATTTACAGGGTTTTTCTGGTTTCATTTGTCGTTTATTTCCATTTTCAGTGCACTGTGGTCAGATAATATGCATGGGACAATTTCTGTTTTTTTGCATATACTTAAACATGACCTATGAACCAATATGTGGTCTATTTTATAAAATGACCCATGTGCAAGTGAGGAAAATGTGTATTTAGCTGTTTTTGTGTGGAACACTCTGTATATGTTCACTAAGCCCATTTAGTTCAAGCTCTGGTTCAGTTCTGGTACTTCTTTGCTATTTTTTTTTTGTCTCCTTCACCTAACTTTTTGTGATAGGGCTGTGTTTAAGTCTCCTGTGAAGATTGTGGTATTGGATATTAGATTTTTCCTTTCCTTTAATATTTGTTTATACAGGTGTGTGCCCCCATGTTTGGTGTGTACATGTTCATGAATGTTACCTTTTCCTCTTGAATTTTTTCCTTAATCAACATATAGTGGTATTTTTATTTTGTTTTCAATAGCTACTTTGAGTTTCTGAGAGCAGGATTAATACAACTTCTTTTTTCTGAGGTGCTGAGGCATGTAGTATTGTTTTCCATACTTTGACCTTCAGCCTATGAATTTCTTTATGAGTTAAGTGTGCTTCTTGTATTCAGCATATTGTTGGATTTTGTTTCCTAATCTACTGTCATTCTATCTTTTAATTCATGAACTGAGTCAATTTACATTGATGGTTATAATTGAGATGCATTGACTTATAATTTACATGTTATTTACCCACTGTTGTTTACTCTTTTTACTCCTGTGTTTAATTTTTTGCCGTATTTATTGGGTTCCTTTTCTTACTCATGGAGTTCTGGTCATTTTTGACCCTCTTTAGCACATCTTTAACCAGTCTGTGTAGGGTTTGCTTTGTCGTCATGAAATTATTAATTATTGTTTGTCATGGAAGCATTTCACTTCTCCATCAAACGGGAGTTTTGCAGGGTATAGTAGTCTGGGCTGTTATATGTTTTCATAGAGGGGTTGAAGTACTCTCCTCCATGCTCTTCATGCTTTCATGGCTTGCAAAGAGGAGTCTGCCATTATTCTGATATTTTTTCCTTTCAAAATGATCTTTTTCTTTTCTCAAGCATCTTTCAGTATATTGTTCTGTGCTGAATTTCTAGGATCTTGACTACTGTATGTCTTGGTGTGTTTTTAATTGGGTTATTATTTGAAATTCTGTATCACATGAGAAATTAAAGTATGAGTTTCAGTGAAGAGTAAAATGTAATGTCTTTTTTTTTTTTTTTTTTTTTTTTTTTTTTTTTTTTTTTTTGCTGTACCAGGGATTGAACTCTGGTCCCTACGCTTGTCAGGGAAGTGAGTGCTTATTCTACTGCGCTATCTCCCCAGGCACTTGTAATGTCCTTTTAACCTTTAGAAAATGAGTTTCTGAATTAATACTATGTTTTTCTAAAGATAATGTCTGTACTTGTTGACATATGGAGGTGTTTATAAATTTTGTGGTAAAAATTATTAGCCTAAAATAGTATTTGCCATTGATCACTCTCAAAATGCTCCTTCTTGCTTCAAATGTTCTCATCTCGTAATTGTTACCATTTGTGGAAGAAGTTCTAAATATTCTCTTTAGTGAATGTCTTCATGAGTTGTCAAAAAAAAAAAAACCCTGTGAATTCTACTTCTGACTGCTGTAGAAGTACAAGACAATACAAAATCTTTAACAAGTACTTCAAGGAATGTCAAAGAGCAGTAAGCAGCAACAAATAAGATGCTCCAAGGTTTGGAATCCAGACACTAGAAAATAACACCTTGCCCAAGAAAAGGTTAGTGGTGGATCACTGTAACCCAGGAAGGATATGAGAGAATAATTTGATCCTACAGAGAAATTAAGGACACAGACCAAAATGCAGAACAACTAAGAAGAAATAAGGAATTTTTTTGTGGCTCCTGAAAATGTAAAATTGAATTCTCAAAGACATAGTGAAAGCCGGTGACTGTACAGAGCTTCAGAGAGAAATGCACCCGTTTAACAGAGCTGTGGATGCTATGTTGTACAACACCTGCTAAGTAACTTCAGTTAAAGCTTCCACTATATCGCTTGAGTGTGTTTTCCTACACAATTCTAAGGAGGAACCAACTGAACCTAAAGCTCAGAGCAGACAACTGTTGGATTCATTTTATGGCTCCCAAATTTAATTTCCTGCAGACACTGGGTGACGAAAAATGTAGATATCCTTGATCAAAGGGCCATGGTCAGGCCAACAAGAGAAACTTAGATTGTTTTAAGTTAAATGACTCAGGTCTACCACCACAACAAGTAGATAGACTCAGTCTGAATCTCACTGAATTATAAATTCCCAGAACCAGGTATGAACCTCAATCCTGCTCCCTGTTTGCTGATGATTTCACAGCATGTACCTGGGCGGTCACTGCCTTTTTTGTCTTATAATATGAACACAATCATACCTTGACTTAGAAACAGGCATAAAATTGAAGACCTCAAAATATAAGACAGTCTTGAAATCACAAATAAATATATATATCTCCCTTTACTTTTATTTTGTTACTGTTATTTGAGCTGGTTTTGTTTTTCTTTTTCTTTTTTACTTTTTAGAGAGAGTGCAAAGTAGTATAAAAAAGAAAAATTACAAATGATGAAAAAAACTTGATAAACAAAATAATATGAATTTCACAGTATTTATTGTATTTCATTGTTTTCTTCAAATTAGCTGTTAATATTACCAGATATACACAAATAAAATTGGAAGAGGAAAGAAAAAATATACAAGCAAATAAGAACAGAGAAAAAGGAAAAAGAATTGAAAGTAGAAGACAAAACTAATTACTGAATACTCTCTTCCATACACCAGCAGAAATCAATAGTACAGTTATCCAAACCACCCTGCTTACACATAGCGATAAATCTCTTTTCCCCCATTTTCTCTCCTGTCTGTCTCCTCAACTCAGTAATTCCTCCTTTTGATTAGGTTCATTACCTTTTCCTAGTATCTACTTTAACCTTCAGATTTTATTTACTCTTTCAGGTTCTCACACTAAGGTTATAATACTATGTTTAAACATGCAGCCTTCAGTTATTTCACTTAAGAGTATGGCCTAAACTTGCATCAATTTACTGATAAAAGCCTCAAATTCATCGTTTTTTTAGCTGAATAATACTCTATTGTGTAAAAATACCACATTTGAGTTATTCATGCCTCAATTGATGGGCGTTTGGGTTGCTTCCAAGATTAGGCTATGAAAAATTGCACTGCTACAAACATGGATGCTCTTATATTATTGTGGTATGATGTTTTCAATTCTTCTGGAAAAATACCCAGGAGTGGAATAGCTGGATTGAAGGGACCTCCAATACTAGTTTTTTGAGGAATCTCATATTGATTTTCATAGTGGTGGTACTAAACTGCACTCCCACCAACAGTGAAGAAGTGTTGCTTTCTCAACACAGCCACTTCAGCATTTGTTATTGGCTGCCTTCTTGATGTCACCCTTTCTTTCTGGGGTGAGATGTAAACTCAGTGTTTTTCTTAATTTACATTTCTTGAATAATCAGTGTTGTTATGATGAATATTGTCCCATGTATTTATTTGCCATTTGTTTTTCTTCCAATGGGACTTGTATATTCATCTCAGATACCCATTGTTTGAGTAGGTCTTTGAATTTGAGAATCTGACTGTTTTTTATTTATTTGGTACAGGGTCTGCAAGGTCTACAGGCTCTCACTACATAGATCAGACTCACAGTGATGCTCCTGTTTTCAGCCTCACAAAAGCTGGGATTACAGGCATGCACCACTACACCCAGTCTCTAACGCCATCTCAGAGCATCCCAGGGTCAGGGTCAGAACAGCACACCTGGGATCGAACACCAGCCTCTGCGCTCTGCTTAAGCCAGTGTGCTAATCCACTGAACTTTTTTTTTAATTTCAGGGAATGGTCTGCAGGGTGTTTAGTGTCTTACTACTATATCAGACTCAGTGATTCACCTGTTTACAAATTCCAACGAGCTGGGATTATGGGTGCGTGCCAACACGCCCAGTCTCAATTGCCATCTCAGTACACCCTGAGGGTGAGGCTGGCACCACAGGCCTGGGGACCAAAACCCTGGCCCCTGCACCTGCTTGTAGGCTTTTCAATCTGCTGAGCTACTTGACCGGCTCAATCCACTGCACTATCTAGCTTGCTCCTGGGGGGTCCAAATTTTTCTATTAATTTTAATATGAAAGAAATAGCTATGAGACAGTTTAAAAACAGTTTAGTAGGACAGTTACAATCATCAATAAATTGCGTATTGTTAACTTTGTAGTACTTATTCAGAGTATAAAAATGCAGAGATGATATCTTGTCTAAACATTATTACTACAAATCTTTCTTCTCATGGAACTAAGAGAAAGTAGCTATACATCAATCCTAACTGTTTTGTATATTCAGATTATATATATATATATATATATATATATATATATATATGCATTAAAAAATGGTCCTTCACTTACAGTCCCCTTTTTTGTTTAGTTTTGTCATAGATGGATGTTTCATTGCCATTCAAATACTGTAGGTGCTTGAATTCAGCAAAATAACTCAATGTAGTCCAATAGTCCATAATAGTAGTGGATTAAACTGGCAATGTCAGAAGTTGACGACTTGAGCCTTTTACAGCTCGGTGTATTAGAAAGGCTTCACTTTTTATATTTCATGGTTATACTTTTCTGCTGGATGGTTAAGACCATGTTAAAGCAAGACCTATATAACTAGACGTGCAACTTTTGTATCTGACAAGGTCAGTCAAATCCCCTCAGGATTTACCCTGAAGCCAGATGAAATTAAACAACATCTACAATTCAATTAAAAATTCAAGCACATCTTATCAGAATTTATGGGATGCAATGAAAGAAATTTTTACAGGAAAATTTATAGCTATGAACTCACACATTAGGAAAACAGAATGGGAACAAATAAATATGCTAAGGCTACACATCAAACATCTGGAAAAGGAAGAACAAACCAAACCCAAACCCAAAGGCAGGAATGAATTATAAAGAGTAGATCAGAAATTAACGCATTTGAGACAAAGAAAACAGTACAAAGAATTAATGAGTCAAAAAGCTGGTTCTTTGAAAGACTAAATAAAATTGATAAGCCCCTAGCTAACCTCGCCAAAAAGAGGAAAGAAAAAACTCAAATTCAAGCATTAAGGAATGAAAATGGTAAAATTACCACAGACCCAATGGAAATTCAGAAGATCATCAATAGCTACTTTGAGAAGCTTTACTGTCACAGAACAGAAGACACAAAAGAATACTGTCACAGAACAGAAGACACAAAAGAAATGGACAGATTCCTAGAAAGGCACAAATTCCCAAAATTTTATCAAGATGTAAGAACTCTCAATAACCCAATAACAAAATGTAATAAGAAACTTACCGACAAAGAAAAGTCTAGGTCTTGATGAAGACAAATATTTATTTGTCTCAGCTGAATTCTACAAGAAACTTACAGAAGATATAATCCCAGTACTTGTCAAACTATTCAATGAAATTGAAAAGGAAACAAGCCTCCCAAAATCTTTCCTGGAGGCAAGTATTATACTGATACCAAAAGCAGGGAAAAACGCAACTAAAAAGGGAACTACTGGCCAATCTCCATCATGAACATAAGGGGTCTGATATTGTTTTCCATAATTTTATTGAGAAACAAATAGCAATGACACAGTTTCAAACCAAATTGGTAGGACAGTTTCAATAAGTAACACATTGCATACATTCTTTCTAGTGGTTAATTGCTGTACAAGATACAAACATGATATCCTATTTACAACCACTATTAGAACAAATCCCTCTATTCATTAATAGAATGTAACTATGTAACTATCCTAACCATTTTGAATTCATAGATACAAAATGGACATTCATCTGTATCCCCTTTTTTTGTTAAGTTCCGTTATTTGAATATTATAGGTGAGTTAACTCAGCAAAATATTCTAAAAGAGTCCAGTAGTCCATAATAGTATTGGGTCTTCTCAGGTCAACAATTTCTGACATTGCCAGTGAAGAGGTCTGAGTTTTAAAATTCTTCATATATTGAAGATTGAAGGCCCTTGTCAGAGGGAGAGTTGGCTATATTTTTCCAAGGTTATGAGTTTTCTATATACTCTGTTGGTAATTTTTAAGTGTAGAGACTTCAAAATGATGAGATCCCAGTTGTTGATTCTTCATAGTAATTCCTGTGCAGTTTGCTTTTTGCTCATGAACTTTCTACCAACCCCGTGTCTTTAAGATTTCTACTTACATTTCCTACAGAAGTTATAGAATTTCTGATTAATGTTTAAATGTTTGCTCCATTTTCACTGTTGTTTACTGTATGTGATATACACGGGTCTAATTTTATCCTTCAATGTGTGGAAAGCCAGGTTTCAGCAACACTAGTTAATAGGTTATGTTTCTTCCAGTGAACATGTTTGCCCCCTTTTTCAAAAGATAAGGTGGATCAGTGCATTTGTTGTTGTGTCTGCATCTGCTAATCTGTTTCATTGATCTTTAGATCTGATTTATACCAATACCATGCTGATTTTATCACAGTAGCATTATAGTTTTTTTTTTTTTTTTCAGGTCAGGGATTATGATGCATCCTGCCTTTCCTTGTTGACCAGTATTGCTTTTGATATTCTAGGTCTCTTCTGGTTCTAGATGAATTTTAGGATTATTTTCTCTATCTCTGTGAGGTATACTAATGGTATTTTAATCAGGATTTCACTGAATCGGCATAACAATTTAGGGAGTATGGCTATTTTCACAATGTTGGTTCCTCCTGTCCAGGTGCATGGAATATCTTTTCATTTTCTTAAATCCTCTTCAATCTTTTTTCTCCATGTACTGTAATTTTCACTGTATAAATCTTTCACTTTCTTTGTTATATTTATTCTTACATATTTTACGAATGTATTGTGACATGCATGGTTTCCCTAATTTCCTTTTTTTTTTTTTTTTCCTCGAATGCCTTCAGGGCACTTTTGGCCAGCTGGAGAGGTGTGAGGTTCGAATTCCAGCAACCTGAGGCTGACAGCTTTGTGGAAGCAGCCACTTAAAGGCCTGAGCTAGGGCCAGGCCCCCTAATTTCCTTCTTGATGCATTAATTTTTTGGTACAAAAATGTTAATGATTTGAGTGTTGAGTTTGTGTCCTGCCAAATTACCGTATTTGTTTACTAAAGCTACAAGTATCCTGATGGAGTTTTGCAGCTTTCCAATATAGAGTATGAGGTTATGTGCAACTAATTTCACTTTTTTCCCTATCATTATTCCTTTTATTAGTATCCTGTCAAATTGCTCTGGCTGGTGTTTCCAGAACTATATTGAATATGAGTGAAGACAGTGGACATTCTTGTCTTGTTCCTGATTTTAAAGTGATGGCTTTTAGGTTTTGCTAATTTAGTGTGAAGTTGGATATTGGTTTCTCATAGATGGCTTTTATCAGGATAAGACATAGACTGACTATTCTGATTTATTTTTATTTT
>NW_004525113.1:40299-57984 GCF_000260255.1 Octodon degus
TGTGTTTGTGTTTTTTTCTTTTTTTTTAACAAGTTTGGCTAGGGCTTCATCAATTTTACTTATTCTTTCAAAGAACCAACTATATGTTTCTTTTATTCTTTGTATTATTTTCTTCATCTCCATTGCATTAATTTCTGCTCTAATCTTTATATTTTCCTGCCTTCTTTGAGCTTTGGGTTTGACTTTTCTTCTTTTTCTTTTCTTTTTTTTTTTTGAGGTACAACATAAGATAATTTATTTGGGCTTGTTCTCTTTTCCTAATGTGTGAATTTACCATTATAAATTTCTGTTTTATGACAGCTTTCATTGTATCCCACAGTTTCCAATAAGTTGTATCTGAATTTTCATTTGATTGTAAATATTTTTTACTTTTGTCTTTAATGTCATTTTTGACCCACTGGTTGTTTAGGAGTTGGTTATTTAATTTCCATGTGTTTATGGTGTTTTGTGGATTTATTTTTGTTATTAATTTTCAGTTTCATTGTAGTATGATCAGATAGTATGCATGGAGTAATTTTGACTTCTTTTCACTTACGTACACATGTTCTGTGCACTAGTGTATAGTCTATTTTGAATAATGTCTCATGTGCAGCTGAGAAGAATGTGTGCTCTGTCATATCTGGGTGAAACACTCTGTAAAAGACTACCAAGTCAATTTCCTGAGTTTGGTTTATTTCTATTTTTTCTTTGTTGATTTTTTCCCTATTTGATGGATGTCTTTGTGAAAGTGGTATGTTAAATTTACCCATTACAGTTGTAGTATTGCTCATTTGAATTTTTATGTCTGTTAAAATTTGTCTTGTGTACTGGGTGCTTCTAAACTTGGTGCATGTATATTTATATATTTTTTCCTCTTCCTCTTATAGTTTTCCACTAACAAGTATGCAATGATCTTGTTTCTCTTTGAATCATTTTTTGTTTGAAGTTGACATTTTCAGCAACCAGAATAGCTACCACTGCTTCTTTCTGAGTTCCTATTCCATGGAGTGTTACTTCCCATTTTGGACTTTCAAGAGTCAAATATGTTATTTGTATTCAGCGTATTTTTGGATTCTGTTTCTTAATCTACTCTATCAGTCTGTTTTTTTTTTGATTGGTGAATTGAGGCCATTTAATTTGATAGTTATAGCAAATATATATTGGCTTATCTTTGTCATGTTATTATTCTGCAGTGTGTTCCATATTATTTACTGATTGATTAATTGCCATACTAAGGACTGAACTCAGGATCTTGAGCATGCCAGTCAGGTGCTTATTCTACTGAGCTAACTCCCTGGCCCAATATTCCTATTTTAATTACTTGTCTTGTTTGGT
The DNA here is from genome assembly GCF_000260255.1 of Octodon degus. NCBI lineage: Eukaryota > Metazoa > Chordata > Mammalia > Rodentia > Octodontidae > Octodon > Octodon degus. The sequence continues at coordinate 41,614 of NW_004525113.1, forward strand.
ACTTCCTGTCTGTTGTTCTTGAAGCTTTCATTGTTTCTGTCTCTTTCTCGAATAAATATCAGTACTCTCTGTAGAGTTGGTTTGGTGATCATGAATGTATCCAGTTGTTCTTTGTCATGGAAGAATCTTATCTTGCCATTGAATTTGGAAGGCAGCTATGCTCACCACTATACCACCAAAGCAGATTTGCCATTGAATTTGACTAGACAGTTTTTCAGGGTACAAAAATCTGGATTCAAACTTGTTTCATTCCAGAACCTAAAATCACTCTTCAAGCTCTTCTTGAGTTGTGGCTTTTGTTGAGAAACTACAGTGATTCTTATTTGTTTTTAATGTATTTTGTGCAGGGTCTCACTACACAGCTCAGATTCATAGTGATCATCTTGCTTTTAAGCCTTCCAGCACTGGAAGTACAGGCATAAACCACCATGCCTGGACTTGGTCACCAGCTCAGCACATCTGAGGGGGGCTGGCATTGCATGTGGTGCCAGGGTTGAACCCTGGTCCTTCTGCTTTCCTAAGCAGGTGCTTAGTTGGCTGAGCTATCTTGCCATCCCTAATCTTCCATTAGTCTTATGAGCAAGTTTTAATACTCTACTATTTTGCTGAATCTCTGGGGACTTGATTATTACGTGTCTAGGTATACATTGATATTGATTAAGCTATTTGGAGTTCTATATTCTTCACTAAACTTTTTAAAAGATTTTTTAAATTTATGTATTTGGTACAGGGTCTCACTGCACAGCTCAGACTCAATGATCCTCTTGTTTTCAGCTTCCCAGCATTGGGATTACAGGAATGTGCCACCACACCTAGACTTGATCGCTGACTCAGCATGCCCCAGGAGCTGGGCTGGCATAGAATGTGGGACCTAGGATCGAACCCTGGTCCCTACATTTGCCAAAATAGGTTCTTAGTCCACTGAGCTATCTCACTGCCCTTTGCATTTTGGTATTTTTTGAACCTCTCAATGATCACCCAGCTCAAGAGTGGTGGGGGAGTGGTGGATTATGTGTCAGTAAGGTTCCCTCTACAGTAGCAGGACACTGTAGGTCTCCAAGACTCTCACTACTGGTGTGAGTGACTGGCTTGTGATCAACAATGCTTTTATGCAAGTGATGGACATAGACCTAATTCACCAGGATACCAAGGCTGCCTTTCATCATCCTAAATTCTCATATTGTGGGATTTTTGTGCCAGCACAGTTGGGACAAAATGTCTATGTGCTGGGTTCCATGTGTCACAGCTCACCAGAATCCTGCAAGCTTCCCAGAGTCCATTTAAGCTCTCAAATTGTGGTACCAGGTTCCAGTTAGAGTACTGCGTTTGCCTGTGCTGGGTGCATGGGTTTCAGCTCAAGAAAATCCTGTGGGCTGTCTGCCTAAGTTCTCAAACGGTGAGAGCAGTCTCCAGCACAAGGTTTGCACCTGTGTAAACTGGAGCCCATGAGTCATAGCTCACCAGAATCCCACAGGCCACCCATGTCCTTTTTTATTGTTTTTACTTTTTATGTGAGCATATTTTCAGTGCTTTTATTCAGTTTCTTTCTTGTTTGGTACTTTTCCTTTTTCCTTCCCTCTTCTCTTTTTCACCTATGTCCTGAGACTTTGGCAATCTTGGTTTGTCTTTCAGCCTTACTTCTAATGTTTATTTACTTATTTATTTTTCCTCTCCTCTATTTTCTCTCTTTCCCCCTAACTATTTTTCTCTTACTATTAATCTCAGTAAAGATTATTTTCTTTTTACTCTTTTTTATTTTATCTTTTATGTCTTCCTATTTTTGTCCTACTTTTATCAAGTTGTATAGATAGGCCTATACTCCTCAATAAGAAACTGTACAACTTCTCTCTCCTCTTCATATCATACTGCTTAAAGTTTTAAATATTTTGCTTTGCATCTTTAATGCCCCAAGAAGAAATATTTAATAATATATTCAAAGATTTGTTCAATTTTTTGATAACTCTATAAATTAGCATTGACTTGTTTTCTACTTTTGGAAGAGATTATTACTGCATTTAGTACGTATTATCTGTAAGTCATTACCTGGGTTGTCTTAATGTTCGCATCATAATTGACTGTTATTTCTCTAGGTAAATGCATAGTATATAATTCCTTATTATGGTATATTAGTATCTAATTTATATTAGGAAATATTGCTGTGATTGTTTCACTTGATAATAACAGAGTCACAGAATTGTCACTGTTTTTCTGTAAGATAGCACTCAGACTGCATTTCTTTCTTTAACATTACTAGAGAATATTCTAAAGGAACTTGGTTGCTGGATGAAATACACTGCATTATCCTATTCCAAAAAAACCAAAGTAGTCAAATGATTGGGCTGTCGCAAAAGATTATAAACATTCATGCCAGAAGTATAACATTGAATAGCAACTAAAGGAATCTCTATTAAGCAACACATTCCTTAGACTATATACTCATCACTAAAGAAAATGAAACAAAATGAGAAAAAATATTAGGAATATGAAAACAAAAGGCAACATGGCACCTCCCCAAAATCCAACTTTACAAATCCAGGAGGGAAACAAGTAGAAAAATAGTATAAGGCACACACTTGAATTGCTTGAAAGTATAGAATAAAAGGTTAGAAATCAGCTAAAAGTGAAACTGAGTAGTATTTCAAAAGACTTGACTAAACAGACATTAGAAGTAATGAGCAAAAAATGCAGGAGCTCTCAGAAGAAAATAACAGAAAACTGGATGAGGTAATCATGGTACAAAGCATGAATGAACAATTCATCAAATAATTAGACTGCAAAGAAAGTTTTTAATGAGAAATTGAGGAGATTAAGAACCATATTGAAAATATAGGCAGTAGGACGGACTAATTTCAGAACTAGATGGTAATGATGGCATCAAAAATCAAACATTCAATGGCAGCTAAAAAAGGGCAAAATAAAATTTAAAAATGGACCAAACAACTGCTAGATGATGCAAAGAAGAATAGTTTAGAATAACTGTAATAAGTGAAAAATCAAAAGACAACACAAAATATGTGAGACTTATAGAAGGCTAAACAGCCATTTATAAAAGAAAATATCTCCTCATCACATTTTACTTAAAATTCCAAAAGTCCATGACAGGAACAAAATCATAAAAGCTGCTAGAGAAAGGCAACAAATAATATACAAAGGTAAAGTCAGTAGAATGACAGCAGACTTCTGTAAAATATTCATTTAAAATTGGTAAAGAAATAACATAATTCCATGAAAATGAGCAGCTAAAAAATTCATGCCCATCAAATAAGCATGAGAAACTTTTCTAGAATACCCTATAAATAGACAAAGAATCAAAAAATGTCGGTAAGTAAAAAAGGAATAAAAATACCTGCTGAAATGAGCAGCTAAGCAAAGGGAAAAAATTAAAAATCAGAACCTAGAAAACAATGCAATAACAGGAATAAGTCAACACTACTCAGTAATGGCTATCAATGTGAGTGGTTTAAAAAAGCACAAACTTGCTGAACAGTTCAAGAATGAAAAAGCAGAGGCTGGCGAGATATCACAATAGATGAAAGCATCTGCTTAAGCAAGCTTAGGCAAACAAGCAGAGTGCAGTTCAATTCCCAGCACCACATGCCATTCAAGCCCTGCTCCCAGAGCAGGCTGAGATGGCTACATGGCATGGTGGCACACACTTGTAATCCCAGCTCTGGGGAGGCTGAAAGAGGAGTATCACCACAAGTCCAAGCTGCATAGTGATATCCTACAACAACTAAATACATCTTTTAAAAAAAGAAAAATACTTTGTAGCATACAAGAAAGAGATGCAATTATAAAGTATTTTCACAGATTAAAAATCAAAGAATGGAAAACAATAATCATTGTGACAGGAATGCAGAATAAAAGGAGTTGTTATCTTACAGATGGAAATAATCCAACCTTACACCTAACTCTAATCAAGTAGAAAAAATACACAAAGAAAAATCAGAATTGAACCAAATCTTAAAGCAAATAAGCCCAATAGACATCATTAGATTGTTTCATCCAATAGCAACAGAATACAGGTAGCACTTAGGATGACATGGAACTTTCCCCCAAAACCCCCATGTCTTAGTCAATAAAGTATGCTTAAGTAAATGCAAAGAGTTAAAGTTATCCCATCCATATTATGAGACTGTAGTGCAATGAAAGGAGAAAACAACAGCAAGAGAAGTCTCATAAAATAATGGAAACACACAGTAATTAAGAAATACTGCTTTCAATAATCAATGGGGGACCAGAGACATAGTTCAGTGGCATAAGTGCATGCCTGGCAAGCACAAGTTCCGATTTTGATCTGCAGTACTATGAAAAAAATCAATTGGTTTCAGATGAAGTTCAAGAAAAACTTAGCCTCTATAACGATGCTTTTATTCAAGAGCATCACATCATATCCTATAGAGCACAATAAAGAAAAAATTCAAAGGAGGTTAATAGAATTAAATGTTCACTTCAGAAAAACAGGATAAGGTAAAATAAATAACTTAATGAGGCAAATTGAAACCCTCAAAAACAGCAATAGAAACTTGAAGTTAAAATGAAGAAAAAATTCTAAATACAATTGCAAAAATCAATGAAACTGAGACAAAAACAGATACATTAATCAATCAATGAAAGTTGCTTCTTTGAAAGTTTAAGAAAAGTAAACAATCTGTTAGATAATTTTACTGAAATAAGTAAACAAACCAATAAAAAATCAATGCAATTAGAAATAGTAAGTGTGAAATCACAAAAAATCTGATGAAGTCCAGAGGATTATTGGTAATTACTTTGAGAACCTATACTCTGATAAAATAGTAGTCAGAGAAAATAAATTTATAGATACATAATTACTACAAAAACTGACAAAAGACATAAATAAGTCAAGACAGCCATGTTTTTGGAGAAACAATTTTAAAATAAGCCAATATTGGCATGATATTGGAAAATAATTTTAAAACATATTCATATTAAGACAAGCTCAGTTCCCAATAAATACACTGCTAAATTTTAAAGCAACATTAGAGAACTCATAAAACTTTTCAAAGACATTGAAATGGTAAAAATATAACCAGATTCATTCCTGTAGGTAAGAATTACCTTTATTCTAAACCTTTAAGGAACCCAAACAAAAAATGAGAATTACAGGAACATCTTTGATGAACATGATAGTATAAATCTTCAACAAGATACTGGCAAACAGAACACAATAAATCATCACAAAGATCATACAATATGACTAAGTTGGATTTGTATCAGGGATTAAGGGTTCACCATAAGTAAACCAGTAAGTGTCATATTCCACATACATGTAGAGTCAAAAATGGCATGATCATCTCAATAGATAGAAGTAAAAGCATCTGACAAAATTTCTATATACGTTAGTGATAAAGCACCTGAAGAAAATAGGAATAAAGATCTTTATTCCAACCTGTTGAAAACCATTTATGACAAACCACCTGCCAACATCATAGTAACTGGAGAGAATCTGAAGTAATTGCCTATAAAATCAGAAACAAGACATGAATAATTGCTTTCACCAATTGTTTTTATACTGTTCTCAAAACATTAGTCAGAGCAATAAGACAAGAGAAAAAAAAATAAAATGTATATGGATAAGGAAGAAAAACTTAAATTACATTAATTCCTAATGACACAGTCTTCTACATTAGAAGGCCTGCAAAACAGCACCAAAATTTTTCTAGAAATAATAACCAAATTTGGCATTGAAGGGGCTGGCCCGATAGGGCACTGGATTAAAGATCTTGCTTAGGCAGACACAGGGACCAAGATTTGATCACTGTAGACCCTGTACTGAAATAAAATAAAATAAATTTGACAGTGAAGCAGGGTATAAATTAACACTCAGCAATCAACAGGGGGCCAGGGATATAGTATAACTCAGCAGCATAAGTACCTGCCTGGCAAGCACCAATCCGTGGTACTGAGAAAAAAAAAAAAAAAGAAAGAAAGAAAAGAAAATCAACAGCGTTCATCGAAAACAATAACAAGCCCATAAAGAGAGAAATTAGGGAAAAATGCTATTCTCAATAATGCCAAGAAAAATGGAATGTTTAGAAATGTGCCTAACCTTGATTGTAAAATAACTCTACAATGAAAAATATAATATTCCGCAAAAGGTGACTGAAGAAAATCTCAGAAAATGGAAATATACCTCATGTTTCTAGATAGTCAGATCTGATACAGTTAAAATGATATTTTGAAAACTATCATACAAAATTTCAACTAATCTCAGAGTAGAAATAACGTTCCTTACTGAAATGTAGAAAGCAATCCTAAAACTGATATAGAACTAAAGGAAATCTTAAAGAGCAAAAGCAATTCTTGGAAACAAAGGCCAGGCAGGGGACTTACAATTGAAGACTTCATGTTATACTGCAAAGCTATAATAGTAAAAACAGGATATGATTGAGAAAATTATACTCATGCATGAGTGGAACATAATAGAAAATGTGGAAACTATTTCAGGAAAACCAAGCTATGTTATTTTTTTGACAAAACGACCTTTTTTTTTTTTTCTGGAAGTAAGCCATTTTACAAAATGGTACTGCAAAATCTGACATTCCACATGCTGAAGACTAAAACTAGACTCATGTTTTTCACCATGAAATACACTTTGTTTAATTAAATGAAACAAAGATCTACATGTTAAAAAGAGAAACACATGTGGAAATTAGAAGACTTAAAGACCTTGAAGACATTTGTGTAGACAAAGGCTTTATGATCCAAACCCTAATTATACTGGAAATAACACAAAAACTCAAAAACTGGGATCACATTAAAAACTTGAATAGGAAAAGAAATCATCAACAGGATGAAGAAATCACCAATTGAGAAAATTAAAAAAAATTCTGGCTCTTCCTCAGACAATGGACTAATATCTAGTATGTAGAAAGAACTAAAAAACCAGACCTCCAATTTCGAAGAGCCAAAGCACAAATGGACATCAGAAATGAAAAAGCAGTTCTCAGATGAAGTAGAAATGACAAATAAATATATGGAAAACAAAGTTCAACATCAAAGAACCAATGGGAGAGATGCAAATTAAGTTAGCACTGAGGCAGCATTTCCTTCCTGAAAGAATGGCCATTATCAAGAAATCAGGGCCTGGGTTGGGTAGATGGCTCAGTAGAACAAGCACTTCCCTGGCAAGTGCAAGGGTCTGAGTTCAATCCCTGGTTCCGAAAGAAAGAAAAAAAAGGAAAGGAAGAAAGAAAGAAGAAAGAGAAAGAAAGAAAGAAAGAAAGAAAGAAAGAAAGAAAGAAAGAAAGAAAGAAAGTCAGGGCCTGCCATATACCTCAGCAAAGTAAAGTTCCTGCTTAGGCATAGCGCAGCATCTGTGGTTCCATCTCTGGAGTAGCATGCCGGCCCTGTCCCCGGAGTGCACTGAGATAGCAAATTAGAGTGGGCATGGTGCTGCGCACCTGTGATCCCAAATCTTGGGAGGCTGAAAACAGGAGAATCACTATTAGTCCAACCTACATAGTGAGACCCCTGTAGACCCTGCACTAAATACATAAAAACAAACAAACAACAAAAAAAGAATGAAAGAAATCAACCAATAACAAATACTAGTGGAGCTATGGGGGAAAGGAACACTTATCTACTGTTGATGTCATTGTAGTCTGATGCAACTACCAAAGAAATCTGTGTGGAGACTTCTCAGTAAACTAAAACTACAGCGTCCCTTTAACCCAGCTATTCTCCTAGGTATCTTCCTAAAAGAATTAAAAATATCATACTACAGCAATGTATGCCCTGACATGTTTATAGCAGTGCAGTTTGTAATAGTTAAATCTAGGAAATAGTCAAAACTCTAACTTGGGAATAGATAAAGAAGATGTGTGTGTGTGTGTGTGTGTGTGTGTGTGTGTGTGTATGTGTGTGTGTCCACAACATGGAGTACTACTCAGACATAAGAAGGATAAATTTGAGATGTTTATAGGTAAATGGATCAATCATGAAATTATATTTTTAAGTGAGATAAATCAAATATGTATTACAAATAACACATTTTTATGATTAATTTTTGAGAAACAAATAGCAATGAGACAGTTTCAAAGCAAAATAGTAGGACAATTACAATAATTAATACATTGTATATAGTTCTCTTTGTAGCAGTTGTTCATATTACAAGATGTAGACATGATATCCTGTCCAAACACTATCAGTACAAATCTTTCTTCTCATTGAATTAAGAGAAAGTAGCAGTATAACTATCCTAAATATTTTTAAATAATTTCATTGAAAAACAAATAGCAATGAGACAGTTTCAAAACAGATTGCTAGCACAGTTTCAATAATTAATACATAGCATTTTTTTATCTTAGTGATTATTCATTGTACAAGACGAAGACATGATATCTTGTTCACAAACACTACTAGAACAAATCTCTCTATTCATTGAACTAAGAGAATGCAGTTGCATATCTATGCTATTTTGAATACACAGATACAAAATGGCCGTTCATTTGTTTAGTTTTTGTTTAGTTTTGCTTAGTTTTGTCAGAGAAGGGTATTCCATTGTCATTTAAATATTGTAGGGGTGTGAATTCAGAAAAATATTCCAAAATAGTTCAGTAGTCCATAATAGTAGTGGGTTTTCCATAAGACTGGCTTTGTGTCCCAAATTTTCTGATCAAGTAGAGTATGGGGCCACAGAGGAAAGTGATCAATGATGTAGAGTGTGCCTAAGGAGAGGCACATGGAGAGAAAACATTCTCTCAGGCCTTCATAGAGAGCAAATTGATTAAGCAATGGCTATGACTCATCCACATGGCTGAGACCGACTACAAACTGTGGTACAGGGTTTCAGGATAAATCTGGAGGAGATTTGACCGACCTTATCAGCTACGAAAGTTACATTTCTTGTTTTATAGGTCTTGCTTTATCTTGGTCTTAACTATCCAGCAGAAAAGTATAAAAACAAAGTATAAAAAGTAAAGCCATATTAATATACTGAGCTGTAAAACGTTCAAGTCATCAATTACTTTGTATATACAGATACAAATTGTTCCTTCATTTATACTCCCTTTTTTGTGTAGTTTTGTTGGAGATGGGTATTCCATTGACATTTAAATATTATTGGTGTGGTGTGAGAAACCATAATGTTAAGAAAGGACCAAAGTGTACACTTGATAATATAAAAGTGGAAATAATGCTCAATTGCTAAGCAGATCTAGGGATGGGGAAAGGGAAAAACAAAGAAGAAAAAAAAGAGAAAAGGAAAATAGGAACAATGTTTTTAAAAATAAGGATGGGAAGATTGATTGAAGCATAACACAGTGACAAACAAAAAGATTACTTGAGATAGTCATGTATAGGTACAAATTCCATATGATGATATTGATCATTATGTGTATTTAAAAATGTACAGATGAACTTAGTTATTGAAATGCTTTAGGGTAAATCTTTTAAGTTTAGTAAAGAAAACAGAATACTCTCTAGGAGTGGTGAGGCATGCCTATAATCCCAGTACTTGGGAGGCTGGGACAGCTTAAACTGCATAGTGAAACCCTGTCTCAAAAATCCTGTAGTAGCAGCAGAACAGCAGGAGGGGGGCGCGAAGAAGAAGGAGGAGGAGAAGGAGGAGGAGGAGGAGGAGGAGGACGAGGACAAGGACGAGGATGAGGACGAGGAGAAAGAGGAGGAGAAGGAGGACGAGGACAAGGAGAAGGAGGACGATGAGGAGGATAAGGAGGACGAGAAGGATGAGGAGGACGAGGACAAGGACGAGAATGAGGATGAGGAGGATGAGACAGATAGGCAGACAGAACACCTTTAAGCATTAAAAACAAGAGCAGACCGCATTTATGGACCACATTTTCTGAGTTAGGAATCATAATGATTATATTTTTTAACACATTAACTTAATAAAGATGCCTTCAATTGCTCTCATTATGTCCAATTTAATTACATGTCTTAGGTCATAATGCTACTGAAAGAAAGAATTCATTCACTCATGTTCATATTTACATTTTTTCTAAGCTGAAGGTTTGTTATTTCTATGGTAAGCCATAAGCAAAGTATACTTAAGGAAAATTGGAAATCCAGAATACAAAAATGGATAAAGCATTATGTATACTTAAAATGTTCCAATGAACTTAATTATTAAATAAGGGAAAATGTGTTAAATTTAGTTTCTTTTGTGAATCTGGGTAGGCAATTTAAACACAGAAGGATAAGGGAATTACGCAGTAATTTAGAGTTTATTGCATTTAAAACATGCTCCAAGAAAATACTACTTTCACATCTCCAGGAAATGAAGCATAGCGGTTATTGGAAAGTACATTTCCTTATTGTTTGTGTTATATTTATTAGAACTTTAATATAAATATGTTTCATTTGATCTGAATCACAGCTTATAGTTATAATTTGAGATAATTATTGAAGACTAGCTGGGAATGTCCTTATGAAAAACACTGTTGCATATTTTCTTCAGAATGTAAATGGTCAATTGTGTTGTAGAAAATTTAATAAGTACATTAATACGGCAAATATGATGTGAGAAAAGCATGTCAACTTTTGTAGAAACCAGATTCAAAAGTACTTTTTCACTCTTCCTTTCTTGCCCTTTCTATGTTTCTTTTTGTTTTAAAATATATTTTCGGGGCCAGGGAGATGGCTCAGTAGAATAAGTGCTTCCCTGGCAAGCGCAAGGGTCTGAGTTCAATCCCTTGTTCAAAAAAAAAAAAAAAAAATATATATATATATATATATATATATATTCATTTTTATTCTTCTCAATTTTCTCTGTGTCTTCATCTCTTGTTTATTTTGCCTTTGGCTTTATTTCCCTTCACACAACAGCATTATCTGCTTTAAGAACAAAACAGTCACTTAATTTTTAGCACTTAATCTTTATAGTGGAAAATGAACTGAACACATGCACATACACGCACCTAATCTACTCAAAAGCCATTTCTTAATGTCTATATTATAAGGTATAATTTATATTTAAATATGTTGTCTTCATATATTTTAGTTAGTAATCATTACACTATCCTAATAATTTATATGTGAAGTTCCTAATTTTTTGTTATGAAATACACTCTTTTTTTTTTTTGTGGAACCAGGGATTGAACTCAGGCCCTTGTGCTTGTCATGGAAGCACTTATTCTATTGAACCATCTCCCCAGCCTCTGAAATACACTCTTAAATTGTGTATATCTTATTTCCTTGATACGTTTCACATTGCATAATCAGTTTATTTTACAGCACTGGCAAATTTTTTACAAAAATTAAAATTTTCTTCCTCTCAGTTATTATTCAGTAATTGTCTATTCATCTCATGTGGGACTACCTAAACATAGCCCAACAGAGGTAGTTTCTGGCCACCATCCAAGAGTCACATGCCAGCATCCTGCTGGGATGATTACAGATGTTCTCATTTTTGATGAAAGAGAAAAAGGAAACAAACCACAGATAGCTTTAAATCCCAGTATACCTGCTTATCTAGCTTAGTGTCCTAGAAATCTCAGGCTGAAAAACTACATGATCCCTGACATGCACTTGGATAATTTAAAAAGACAAAAGTTATAATTTATAATTATATTTTCATCTAAATGAATATGAGGTAAAAGCTGCTTTTTTATCCTAATTAACTTCAGTGTGTCTCTTTCTTGGTTATTCCAAAAGTACTTAAGCTGATGCATCAGTTTATATTTCTCTCTCATTTAAAGATTTGTACAATATGATAGAAATCTATCTAAAATACTTCAAAGTCTAAATTTATTCAAAATCTACTCTGCAGTATAATCAGAAAATATATTAGAAGTATATTCAAAAGAAGAGAAGTGATTGAAGATTGCAATGAATCTTAGCTTACAATTATTTATTTAAAGGTCATTTTCATCTCATTTCCCCAGTGGTTAACAGAAAGCACAGTCATTCGGATCTCAGCAATAATTATTGAGGACAAAATACACTAACATTCTTGATATTAAATATGGTAGGGGAAATGTTTGACCTTTGAGACAAGTTTCTTCCATACATAAATTCATAAAAAGATATTTCAGGTAATTTTAATTCATTTTATTTGCCATTTTAATAGTCTCTCTGCTATATTTAACATTTTAAAATCTATTTCCTCTGGGATATTGAATATGTTATATTGATTCATTTAATAGACATTTCAGACTTGATACACTCTTCATAACCTCAAAACTGTATAATCTATAATTCTGAAGTAATTATGCATATAATCTAAGTATTATTCTTTTTGAGTTAAGTAAATAAACAATAAAATATAGTACTTACTGGGCAGAGGCCAATATACATATTAAAAAATTTACAATGCTGTTGGGTGGGTTGCACAAGGTAGAATATTTCCACATTTATAAAATCATCCAATAAAAAACACTATTAATTATTGTTATTATCATTCTGTGTAACTGAAACACATTCTTACCTTGAGTGGAGTCCTGCAATCTTAAAGCTATGTAAAACTTTTAGCAGCGATTTCAAGAGCAAACTCTTACAAACCTCTGGTATGAACCCTTTGGTTAACTTTTGCTTAAAAAAACAAAAAATCTTTTTTATATAATATATTTTAGGTTAAAAGTCATTGCCTTGGTTGTAGTCAGATAATATATTTTATAAAATTATCTTTTTAATTTAAATTATTATTATTATGCTTAATTATGACATGACCTTTCTTGAGTACATCTAGTCAAAGAACAATGACACTAACAAATTTGAGTTTTGGAAATCTATAACTGTTAAAAGAAAAAGATATTTCTTTAATTCAGCATAAATCTGATCCTGCTGAGTTCTATTCATTATCATTTAGTTCTGAAATCTCTTGCTACACAGAATACAATATTTTTTCCATAATAGCTTCCAGATATAAATGCAGCTACAGAGGCCCTTTTACATGTCCTCATACTGAACCAAAGTATCCTCAAATTACTTAATAAGTCTTTATGAATCCTAGACTTATTATCCTTTAACACTCTGTTATCCTCTGAAGGTACTCTAATTTAAGAAGCATCTTCCTTAAATAATGGTTTCCAATAAATGTTCACCTGAAGTACGATCAATGAAAAATCTGCTTCCTTACTAGTGTTTGGTTTTCTGTATTGTATTGATGTATTTTTTTCTCAGTGCAAGAAAGAGAGAGACAGAGAGACAGAGAGTGCCTTATAGAATTATTTTCAGTTTTTATTTTTTCTTAGTATTGTTACATTAGATAATGGTTATATTCCTTGTAGGGAGCTGATACATGTACACAACACATTGCAATTCTGTTTTTCAATAACATTTTCTTTCCATCCCCCATCTCTATTTTCTTTTGGTGGAACCAGGGATTGAACTCAGGCCCTTGCGCTTACCAGGCAAGCACTTATTCTACTGAGCTAAATTGAAAAAGATCTCCCTACTTCCTACTATCAACAGATTCCAAGAAAAATGTATAACATTTCAATGCTTTGTTATACTAATAAACATCTAAAAGCTAGTGGTGACCACTTTGAGCACCTCTTCTAATTGTGGAAGTCAAAGGAAACCTTATCAATCTCATATGTACATAAATATAGTATTAAAATATTTATACAAGTTTTTTTCTGATATATACATCTTTTTCTAACTCTTTGTATTTTACTTTTCTCTTTATATTTTGAAATTCTCATATATAAACATGTAACATTTAAAATGGAATGGCTGATTTGTTTCACTTAAAATTATGAGGCTAAGGCACATCTATTTTCCTCAAAAATATCCTTTTCATTGTAGAATGGCACTCCATTGTTTATAGACATCACATTTTATTCATTCATTTATCTCTTGATGGACATACACACTTCTTCCCAGGGCTTAACTATTATAAATTGTGCTTCAATTAAAAGACTAAAAAAATGAATACAACAATGGATACTTCCTGCATCAACCAGTTCTCAAAAATGTAGTTAGCAAGTGTCAAACATAAGTAACATTAGAATTTCTGTGTGATTACGAAGAATTTTTAATCAGAAAAAGATAATTCAGTTGGCTTCTCATTTCTTAATATTTTACACATGAAATCTTTGAAAGGAATAATGTTAATATTTTTATTCATTATAATAAGAAAAAAGATAGGATAAAAATGAAACAGTTTCAAAACAGGTTGGCAGGACAGTTACAATAATTAATACATTGCATATTGTTGTCTTCATAGTAGTTATTCAGAGGACAAGATGCAGACATGATATCTTGTCTAAAGAATATTAGCACAAACCTTTCTTCTCAATAAACCAAGAGAAAGTAGCTGTATAGCTATCTTATCTTGTATACAATTTTTTTTCACAACAAAATGGTCCTTTTTTATTTATATCCACCTTTTTTATTTTGTTTTGCCAGAGATGGGTGTTTCATTGCAGTTAGGGAAGCTGTATAAAAACCAGGACTGGAAATCCCACTCAATCCAGCTATCCTCCTTCTGGGAATTTCCCCCAAAATTACGGAAAACATCATATCATAATGATATATGTGCATCTATGTTTATAGCAGCACAAATTGTGATAGCCAAATCTTGAAAACAACCACAATGTCCATCACCTTAGTAATGGATGAAAAAGATGTGGTGTTTATATACAACGGAGTATTAATCAACTCTAAAGAAAACTAAACTCAAAGCCTTTGTAGGTTAGTGGATGCAATTTGAAGTATACTCATAAGTGAAATACACGAGCCACACATGCGTAAATATCATATTGTCTCCCTAGTGTAAAAACTCAAAAGAAAAAATAAAAATGGAAAGGTGTAACACAATTAAATAGTTTTTTCAAGTCAATTACATTAGCCAGGCATATAGCTCAGTGTCATATGACTGTCTGGCAAGTGCAAAGTCCAGAGCTTGATTCTTGGTACCAGAAAAGAAAAAGTCAATTATGATTTACTCCAAGTGGATAAAAATAGTAATAATGGAAAGGGTAGTTCATGTGGAATTTTAAAAGTGAAGTAAAATAATTTGTTGACAGAAATTTTCACTGTTGCCTTATGAGGCTTGTTCAGACAGAGTCAACCAGCTAAGCCATGTACGGATCCTTGATCCATCAAAATTATAAAAATAAATTAGTTATTATCTTAAACCATAAAACAAATTATTTTGGCATAACTTCTTATATGATAATATATTATCAGTGCATTTATAGTAAGGAATAATTTAAGGTTATAAAATATGTAATACCTATTTAATACAGAACCTGTTTCTAGTTACTGGCGTGTCATATTAATCTCATCTGACAACAACGTATTTCAATTAATTATGACTATATCTATCTTTTTCTTTTATTTATATTTATTTATTTTTACTTATTTTCATTTTTAACAGAACCAGGGATTGAATTCAGGCCCTTGTCTTTTATAACTAATCTACTTTACTTTAAAAAATTGTATTGAAAATACTTTTGAGATCAAATTTCACATAGCCAGTCAATATCTTGTGATACCTAAAATGTTTTAAAGTAAACAAGTATGCAAACCCTTATTTGTATATTTTTTATTTTGTGGAACAAAAGTAATATAACTTTTTATAAGAAAATAATTTCTCATTTTAAATGTTGTCATGAGCATAACTTATATCTAGTTATATATGTATATTTTTGAGTATTAACAACTTGTTTATTTTTTTCTAATTTATTTTACTTTATCTTTTAGGTACCAGAGATCAAACTTGGGAACTTTCCAAATGTCAAATTTGTCAAGCTATATAATCTTGCATTTGAAAATTGTCTAGGTGGAGAGAAAACACTCTCTCAGGCTTTCACAGAGAGCAAATTGGTCAAAGAACAGCCATGACTCATCCACATGACTGACACTGATGAAGGATCGACAAACTGGGGTACAGGATTACAGGATAAATCCTGATGGTACTTGATTAACCTTATCAGATACAATAGTTACATTTCCTGTTATACAGGTCTTGCTTTATCTTGGTCTTAACCATCCAGCAGAAAAGTATAAAATCGAGGTATATAAAGTAAAGCCATATTAATATACTAATCTGTGAAAGGCTCAAGTCAACAATAGTAGAGGATAACCCACTACTATTGTGGACTGCTGAACTGCGTTGGATTGTTTTGCTGAATTCACGCACCTATAGCATTTAGATTCCAATGGAATACCCATTTCTGACAGGACTAAACAACAAAAAAAAGGATACAAAGGAAGGACCATTTTGTATCTTTATATGCAAAATAGTTAGGATAGATATACAGCTACTTTCACTTATATCAAAGATTTGCCTTAATTGTTTTTGGACAGGGTATTCTGTCTTCATCTTGTACTATGGATAACCACTAAGAAGATAACAATGTACAATGTGCTAATTGTTGAAACTGTCCTATTAATCAGTTTTGAAACAGTCTCATTGATAACTATTTCTCAATAAAATAA
>NW_004525113.1:67809-71137 GCF_000260255.1 Octodon degus
GAGTCAGAAATACCTCCTCGGCGGGTGGGGTGGGGGAGGTACTGTGGAGTGGTGGAGAGAGGCCCAAGGTGGTGGGATGTGTCTGGCCCATGCTGCACCTGGGCTGGGACTGGTCCTGCCAGAACAGTGTAGCAGGAAGCTCTCCACACGCTCACCGGACCTGGGCTAGGACTGGGTCTGGGGGTTCCCAGAACCCAGCAGAAATTCCTACTTAGTGGGCAGGGTGTAGGAGGTACTGCGGAGTGTTGGGGGGCGGCCCAAGGGGGTGAGAGGGGGTCCAGCCCACGCTGCCCCTGGGCTGTGACTGGTCCCGCCAGTGCAGGGTAGCAGGAAGCTCTCCACACACTCACTGGACCTGGGCTAGGACTGGGTCTGGGGCTTCCCAGAACTGGGCAGAAATTCCTACTCAGTGGGCGGGGTGGGAGAGGTACTGCGGAGTGGTGGGGGGAGGCCCAAGGGAGTGGGAGAGGGTCTGACCCATGCTGCGCCTGAGCTCTGAGTGTTCCCGCCAGCGCCTATAATTTTTTTCTCTAAAATGCCATTCATCTATTTTGTTACTTCCAAGTAACCATTTCAGAGATTTCAAGTAAATGGCTTTTGTACTTTTTCACTTCACTGCCTCCTGGGTTTTCCTTGGATGAGCTGGATGTTTGGGGTCACATTTTGCTTTTGTGTCTTTTAATTTTCTATTTTTAGTGTAATTTATGTATTGAAGCTGGTAAATTGCTTATCTTATTTAGCTTTATTGCTAGTATCCAGAGTTCCTTAGGAAATTAATAGTTTTCAGAGATATCTTCAAGGTGTAGCTGAATTTTAACTTTTAAGTGTGTTGCAAAATACTATCTCTTTAATTTATTGGGGTAAGAAGTTCCTACACATTTGGTCTAGACTCTGGTTATTTAGTTTTGGTCTATAGTATTGTTTATGATGCTCAGGAACCCTCTTCATTGGCATAAGCTGAAGAAAATTTGGTTAAAACCGGGATGCCACAGGCCTGTTGAGATAGCTCAGTAGAATAAGTGCTTGTAGGCGCAGTGTCCTGAGTTCTATCCCAGGTACCAAAAAAATAATAATAATAATAATAAAATAAAAACTTTGACTAAAGTAGTATAATCAGTAATAATAGAATCTTTCGCAGCCTAGAGAAAGACAAACTGTGGTAACTATTAATTTCCATCTTTGAGTACGTGAAAAATATCTGTAGTTTTATAATGAGAAACACTCACCTGCCACAACAGTCTGAAGTATTCAGTGCTCCACTCTACTGGTGCTTTTCTTTATGGGTCCCATTTGGATCCACTTGTAGTCACCATGCCTCTGTAGATTTGAGCATTTCTATTTGTGGTTTACACAACGATGATATGGGATACGTCTAGATAGTACAAAGCTGATAATTGTAAAGCAGGTAAACTTCATTATCATCAAGCCTAGTTACATTTTGTGACAAGAGGATATAATGTTTATTTACATTAAAATGTTTAGTGAAACTTTATAAAATTTAATCCTCACAGTATATATCATAACTCTAGAATTGTTCATTCTTTCTGCTTGATGTTTTGTATCCTTAGACTTACTTTTCTCCCTTTTTCTATTGCTTGCTCTCACCTAAACCCATGATCTCTTTCTCTGTCCCAGTGTGTTAGAGTTTTTCTAAAATGAAGTCTAATATAATGTAATATTTTTCTGTACATGGTTTATTTTGCCTAGCATAATTTTCTTCAGATTCAAATACCATAATTTCCTCCTTTTAAAAGGCTGAATAGTCCACTCATTCATATTTGTCCCTCTCTCTCTCTATTTCTTGCCTTTATCTTTGCCTCTGTCTGTCCATCTATCTGTCTATCTCTCTGTCTCTGTCTCTCTCTGTGTCTCTGTCTCTGTCTCTCTCTCTCTCTCTCTCTCTCTCTCTCTCTCTCTCTCCTCCCTCCCTCCCTCTCTCCTTTTTTCTCTGCCACATTTGTGTTACTGTGAGTAATGGTGTAATGAGAGTAGAAATCCAAGTATTTTATGTATTATTGTATCATATTGTACTTTGAGAGAATATTAGACACTTATTTTAAACCAGAAACTTTTGATCTGGAATTGTTGGACATAATTAATTTGAGTAATTCTCAGAATTTTTCCATGGCTGAAATTTGGTATGCCCTTCTAAATGACTCTGAATTTAAAAATTATTTGGGGCCAGGGAGATTGCTCAGTAGCATAAGCATTCTGCCTGGCAAGCACAAGGGACTGAGTTTGATCCCTGGTACCAAAAAAGAAATAAAAAAAAAACAATTTGAAGTATCATAAACAAGGAAACATTCAATCAATAAAATATCAATACTGGGAATAGTGTGCACATTATAACTATGTTTCCTTGAGAAAATATCTATGGTTCGTTGAGAAAATGAAAACACAAAACATTCAGTTTTGTTTTGATTTGAATCTGAATGTTAGAGGGATCATTTAGTTCAGGCCTTCACTCTTATATGATTGATCATCAAAATTCTTGAATCAAGTGTTTTAGAGCTGTCAGCAGGCCAAAAATAGTAGGGATATAGAAAAAAACATACAATAACATTCAGTTCAAAAGAGATATTACCTACTAGTGATTGTAAAATGAAACTTCCATCATAATGTGACAGGCTTAAATATCTCATTGAATACCAAATAGTTTAAGGTATTGAAATATCTAACAAACAAGATTTGAATGATGAGTTTTTCCTTATGTATTACTATAAAGGTGCTATATAAAGGTGCTTTGAAGAATGTAATCTAATAATTGCTGTGTTAGGTATTAAATTTCTTGTTGTGAAGAGCAAAATATTAGTCATGCTCAAAAGAAAGTTCCTGTACATGTTAGAGAAACATATAAATATTCACAATATAGACAGTGGATATGAACAAGAAGAAAAGAAAAATGAAGAAATCACTGAAATTATTAGGACAGGAGAGGGAATGGGGGAAATGTATACAAGCAGGATGGCTTTGATAATTGTACTGAGAATTTCTACTGGTCTATGGAAAGGAGAAGTTAATGCTTAATTTCTTGTATTATTTTCATTTTTCTCTCTTAATTTCTTATAAATTTTTAATTTTTTTCTTTCTTATTCCAATTTTGCATTCATATATCTGGTATTCTGAACAACTACTTTAAAGGCAACATTACGCAATACAACAAATATTGTAAAATTCATACTATTTTATCTAGTGAAATTCTGTATAATTTCTAATTTTTTCTTTTTTATTACTATTCTATATGCTCTTTAAAAATGAAAAAATAATATGGGGAGATAGCTCAATGGAATAAGTGCTTACCTGGCAAGTGCAAGTTCCTGAGTTCAAT
>NW_004525113.1:71237-74637 GCF_000260255.1 Octodon degus
ATGTCTAGGGCTGGGGAGATGGCTCAGTAGAATAAGCGCTTGACTGGCAAGTACAAGGACATGAGTTCAATCCCTGGTACCATAAAAAAAGTAAGAAAATATCTAGATAATTTTAGCCATGTGTACACAATTGTTTTCATTATTCTGAAAATCAATGTGCACTTTACTAGTAGTTTCTCTTTTATATGACAAAAAAGTGAAAGTAAATAGAATGTGTATTGTAATTTTCCTCTTTTATTCTATCATTTGCTGCTTCACAAAAATAATTCACCACATTCTCCATGTAGTGATTTTCTTCTCTTAAAATAAAAGCAGTTATGGGCTGACCAAATAGCTCAATGGATTAAAGCACCTTCAAGCAGGTGCAAGGGCCAGGGGTTTGATTCCCCGGCCTGTCATGCCAGCCCCACTCCTGGGGCACATTGAGACAGCAACTGAGAAGGGGTGTGGTGGCATGTGTCTGTAATTCTAGCTCCTAGGAGGCTGTAGACAGGCAGATCACTGGGAGTCTGATCTAGTAGTGAGATCCTGAACACTGTGTAGACCCTTCCTCAAAATAAAAAAATAATAATAAAATAAAAACTTTTAAAATAAGTATAGTCTATTTATATAATAACGTCATACATTTCCACTAATTTCATATTTTTAGGTTTGTTGCTTTCCACAGGATTCTTAAAATTTTTGTTGCTATGTTTTTCTTTGTGTGACTCTGTTTGTATTATTTTTTTCAAGATGAAAATTTTAGGAGTTACTAAACAGTTGAAACATTTATTCAAATATAGTTCATGTTGTCAACCTTTTCCTTTTTAAAAATTTTTGTGTATTTATTATAAACATATAATTTATTTAAATTATACATTTATTTGCAAGGGCCATTCAGAGTGCACATGTTGTCATTTTAATTTGTAAAAGCATCTTCAATTTTAGGATGCAATTAAATTACAAATAACTGATATGTAGCTTTGATTCTATTGCTAATTCGTGCAAAACACCAATCTATAACATACTCGTTCCTAAATTTAGAAATGTATTATTTATACATAGGAATCAAAACATAAAGAAACATAATCAATTATTGTTAATTAAATAACCTGAAGAATTTTTCCTTCTTTTTAAACTTTTGCTCAGACTGTTTTACATTCATGCAGAGGTTGAGTTTTGAAAGCAACCTACCTATCTGTATGTAGTTGAAATATACACAAGTTTGTATTGTTTTTCTTTTCATAGTCCCAACACATTTTCTCCAAAATGCTTTTTACCTCTGCAAATCTAAGTCTTTTTTTCTGCATTTGTATTTCTATCACTGCTATCGTCAGTTCTTGGATGCCACTCAAAAGCTGGATCATGAATTTTGCATTAATGGGAGATGCTGAACATTCAAAGAGGTGGATACTAGTGTGAAGCAATCATAACCTTGGGGGCATCGTTCTAAGTAGCATATAGAGATATTGTCTTCTTCTCCATTTTTTTCATACCTGCCCATAAGATAAAAGGGCTACCTCAACAAAATTGCTCCACTATACTGTACTATCTCACTGCAAGCACAAAAAGAAGGGGCCAACACATCATAGACTGAAACCTACGTATGTCTGAGCAAATACAAAATTTCTGCTTTGTAACATGATTTACCTTAAGTATTTGCTGCAGTAACAGAAAGTGTAAATACTTACCTCAATAATTCCTGCTTTTTCATTTTTCCCATATAACATACCTAACTTAATAATTTGACCCTTTTTAACCATGTTTATATAGGCAAAGTCCAGTATAGCAAAGTAAAAATAATTTTAAAACCCAACTAAATAACTGACAATGTAGGAGTATCATAAATGTACTGTTTTCTGATTGACATCCCTGAGACTGCAAATAATTTTTCTAAGGAGAGTGCTTTATACTAATTTCAAATAAATCTTCTTCTTGTATTTTTATACCAGTCCTTATAAATAGTTAGCTGCTACAGGCACTGATAATTTCAATTTTAAAAAATATCTACAATTATAATTTCATTACTTCAGTTGTAAATGATACATTTGAAATATTACAGTCGCTCATGTATGTGACTACTATGCTGGGAAACACAGATGTAGAATATTTCCATCATCATCATTAGAAATCCTTAAAAATGTATCTATTGAGCCAGCCAAGTAGTGTAGCAGATTAAAGCACCTGTAAGCAGATGCAAAGGCAAAGGGGTTGCATCCCCAGGCCTTCAGTGCCAACCCCGCCCATGGGAGGCACTGAGACAGCAATGGAGACTAGGCTTCGTGGTGTGTGCCTGTAATCCCAGCACTTGGGAAGCTGCAAACAGGTGGAGTATTATGAGTGTGATCTAGTAGTGAGACACTGAATGCCCTGTAGACCCTTTCCTAAAATTAAAATTGAAAATATCTATGGCCTAGAAATTGGCATCCACCATATCTTTATTTTAGAGATTGTATGTGTGTAAGCAAAAATAATGGAATGTGTCAGAATGTTCTTCTTCATGAATACAATATAAGCATAATGTTGAAGCAAGTGGTACAAAATGATTAAGGATATTCATATAAGATATTTAACTGTGAAAACAGTCTTACTACTGCTATTATTAGGATGTATATCAAAACAATTACTCACTGAAATTATGAAGTAAATATTTTAACTTAATATGCAAAAAATTGACATGATTTTTAGCACTAAAATTTGTTCTTCTCATATTCCTCTCCATCACATAGAATACGAAATTTCACTCAGCCAGTCTCTCATGTCAAAATAGTAAACATTTTCTCTGTTGGATTTATTTTCAATATGTTAAAAATAAGGCAGATAAATTTTATCACCATCACTATGACCACACTAGTTGCCCATCTTTTTCCTTTCAGATGATTTTTTTAAATTTTTTATTAGTTAGCATTTAATTTTTTCTGCCATAATTTTATTGATAAACAAATAGCAGTGAGACAGTTTCAAATCAAATCGGTAGGACAGTTTCAATAATTAACACACTGTATAAATTCTTCTTCGTGGTTAATTGCTGTACAAGATGCGGACTTGATATCCTATTTACAAACACAATTAGAACAAATCCCTCTACTCATTAAGAGAATGAAACTATACATCTGTCTTAACCATTTTGAATACACAGATACAAAATGGACATTAATCTGTAAACCCTTTTTTTGTTAAGTTGCATTATTTGAATATTATAGGTGTGTAAACTCAGCAAAATATTCTAAAAGAGTCCAGTAGACCATAATAGTATTGGGTCTTCTGCTTTACTGGCAATGTCAGAAATTGTTGACCTGACTCCCCCACAGCTCAACATAACACCATGGCTTTACTTCTTATACTTCGTTTTTATACTTTTCTACTAGATGGTTAAGACCAAGGTAAAGCAGGACCTATGCAACAAGAGTTGTAGCTTTTG
>NW_004525113.1:85842-117410 GCF_000260255.1 Octodon degus
AGAGAGAGAGAGAGAGAGAGAGATGGAAGTATCATGTAAGTCTCTTGCAGCATTTGAAAGCGTTATCAAAGCAGCATTTGTGAAATATAGACAAGCAATTCAAGTTCCACTATAAAATTTATCATTAAATATGATGTCACCTGGTTGTTTTGAAATGGAGACTTGTATTCCACTGGAAGTGACCACAGACCAATGTTTTCATTTGTTTTAGAAAGTCTTTGCGTTGTGAGAATATTGAAAGCATTTTATATAAACTTGACTTAGCCTTTATTAAGATCTATTCCCTGGTGAGGTAATTGGCTTTTTAGAAACAGCTGAATGTCAAGTTGCAAAGAAATTCAATTATAAATGTAAATCCAGGCTCAATTGTCTCAATGTAAATGTCATTTTGAGTCTAATAGTGTTCATCCCTTGTTAAACCATTAGTGTTCTCTTCTTTGACAATGAAACCAATCTTAGCAAAGTAAGTTCACAACTTAAAAACCTATTCTATTCCAGGAAAGTGATTCCAAGTTAGATTTGTTCATAGCCTCAAAAAAAGTGAGTCTTTTACACCTTTGATAAAGAATTAAAAGGTAAAACATAAAAGCAAACAAACCTACAACAATTATATAATTTTTACTTTTACAGTCACCTTAAAGTGGTGATAGAGTACAGTATAATAGTAAATACATGATTTTCACTTTTGTTCCCATGGTCATTGCTTTACTTGTCATAAAATCCCCTCCACATCAAAATTATCTTTCTTCTTGCTTCCAGATATCCTGGGTTCTGAGCTCTATATTACTGTACACTATCACACTGTACAGTAAGCACATAGCACATAACTCTGACAATGTCCAGCTGACACATGAACTACTTCTGTGGTTTGTTCCCATCATTGAAAGGTCAAACTGCAAGGTCCATTCGTATCTGTGAATGTTCACAACTCAAAAGCTGATAAACTGAAGACCTACTATATTTTTATTGAATATGTTTCCCAGTGCTGAAAATTATTAATCTTACAAGATACTTGTAACAATCTACAAGATACTTGTAACAAGATACTTGTAACAATCTACAAGATACTTGTAACAAAGAACTTCCTTTAAGAGATAGAATTGATTAATATTTTCAACATACAAGCCATATTACTTGAAGAACTTATTAGAAATTCAGAAAGAGGAGGTCAAATATCACATACATAAATGGCAAAGAGGAAAGCACATGTATATCCTTAAAAGAAGTGGAAATGTTATTTATATTTCACTAAAATAGGATCTGATAATTTATTTGCTTTTTTCAATTTTACTGATTTGTTTCTCTGAATTTGATAAACATTTACTGCATTGAGGCCTTTCTTTTTTATTTTTTTTTATTTTATTGAGGAACAAATAGCAGTAAAACAGTTTCAAAACTGATTAATAGGAGAGTTTTAATCATTGAAACATCGTGCATTGTTATCTTCTTAGTGCTTATCCATACTACAAGAAGTAGACAGGATATCCTGTCCAAACACTATTGGTACAAATCGTTCTTCTCATTAAATTATGCAAAATTAGCTGTATATCTCTCCTAACTATCCTAAATATACAGATACAAAATGGTGCTTCATTTTTATCCCTTTTTATTGCTTAGTCCTGTCAGAGATGGTTATTCCATTGGCATCTAAATACTATTGGCGCATGAATTCAGCAAAACAATCCAACACAGTCCAGCAGTCCACAATAGTAATGGGTTATCCACAGAAGTTGTTGACTTGAGCCTTTCACAGCTCAGTGTATTAATATGGCTTTACTATATACCTTGCTTTTGTACTTTTCTGCTACATGCCAAAGACCAAGATATATCAAGACCTATAAACAAGAAATGTAACTTTTGTATCTGATTAGGTCAGTCAAGTAAGCTCAGGATTTATCCTGTAACCCTGCACCGCAGTTTGTGGATCTTTTCTCAGTGTCAGCCATGTGGATGAGTCACTGCAATTGCTTGACCAATTTGCTCTCTGTGAAAGCCTCCAAGAATATTTTCTCTCCAGGTGATTCTCCTTAGGCACACTCCACGTCATAGTTCACATTGCTCTGTGGCCCAATAAGCTCCTTGATCAGAATATTTTTGACACAACTGAGTTATATGATTTTACAATATAGGTTACCCTATGTCCTGAGTCTTCACTTATTTTGAAAAGCTATCGTCAAAATGTTGACTGTCCTTGCAGCTCTTCTTTTTCTCTAATTTGTGGTCTGCAAACATAGGTTGTTAACCCTCCTGAAGAGAAGTTTATTATTACCCTACAACATATGCAGTTGGGTTAAACTTCAATATCTGTCTGGATACCAAACATCTTAGGCAGGATATGAAATAGGTATTTTCCATCAAGTACTTATATGTCAAACATTAAGTTCCTAAAGAATACGGAGATAAAATTTTTGTAAATGAAAAATGTTTCAGGAATATGAATAAACAATTAAATATTTTACATGAAATTTAGAAATCTAACAATATAGAGCATTGGAGCAAGACAGACTTGTGACATTTTTTTCTTTTCCCTGTGTCTTTTTTTCACTTAATACGCATTAAAAAATAAAACCTTTTACTTGAGAGACAGTACAGTAATAATTGGTATGTTATGACAAGAAGTACATATTTAGAAGATCAAAATGACGGGCATTGCAAGCATGACACTGCTATTACACATTGCTAACTTCTGTGCAGCTGCTGGGTTCATAAGTATCAGCATGTATAGTTTAGTCAGTGTGAAAATTCTACCAATCAACAACTAGCTTAAATAACCTACCTATGTTTCTCAGTATCCTTGCCTTGTCCATCTTGTGCATAAAAATGTAAGGCCTTTCCCCTGTCCTGTTTCCCACCTTTTCTCCTTCCCTCTAATCGTGGCACAATCCTCAAGTTCTCTCTTTCCTATTAATTGTTATATACATTTCTATTTGCATTTATTCTTTGGAGTTCTTCTACTAGGGAGACTATATTATATTTACAAATGTGGGTCTGGTTTACTTCACTTATGAGTATGTTTTCAAGTGGCATCCGCTTCAATATAAATGCTTCAAGTTTATAATTCTCTATAGCTGAGTAATACTCCATTGTGTAAAAATACCACATCTTTTTCAACCATTCCTCATGTGATGGGCATCTCGGTTTTTTCCAAGATTTGACTATCACAAATTGTGCTGCTATAAACATAGGTACACATATATCTCTATGATATGATGCTTTCAGTTACTCCAGGAAAGTTCTCAGTAGGGGAAGAGCTGGCTTAAGTGGGATTTCCAGACCTAGTTTCTTAAGGAGTCTCCACACTGATTTCCATGATGGTTGCACAAGTCTACATTCCCAACAGCAGTAGAAAAGGGTTCCATTTTGCCCTAAGCTTCGCCAACATTTGTGGTTGGTTGATATCTTTATGATAGCCATTCTTTCTGGGGTGAGATCATATTTCAGTGTTGTTTTAATTTGCATTTCACGATGGATAGTGATGTGGACCATTTTTTCATATATTTATTCGATTCATTAATTTTGTCCTCTGAGAAGTGTGTGTTCATCTCGAATGCCCATTTCTGGATTGGGTCTTTAAATTTAGGAGCCCTGATATTTTTTAGTTATTTATAAATTGTCGAAAGCAGACCTTGATCCGAGTGCTATTAGTAAAGATTTTTTTGAAATTTATAGGTTGTCTTTGCACTTTGTTTTTAATTTCTTTTGACGTGCAAAAACTTCTCAATAAGAGGTGGTCCCAGTTCTTAATTCTTTCAACTATTGCCCGTGTGATTTGATTTTTGTTCATGAACTCTTTGCCTACTTGCATGTCTTAAAGAATTACTCCTAATTTCTTTTCCAGGAAGTTTAGTGTTTCTTTTTTAATGTTTAGATCTTTAATCCATTTAGACTTTAGCTTAGTGTATGATGATAGACCTGGATGAAGATTTAGCTTTCGGGATGTAGAGAGACAGTTTTACCAGAACCATTTGTTAAAGAGGCTATCTTTCTTCCAGTAAGAGTGCTGGGCCACTTTGTCAAAGATCAACTGGCTGAGGGTGTTCATACAGGCTCCTGCATCTTCTAACCTATTCCATTGACACTCAGGTCTATTTTCTTGCCAATACCATGCTGATTTTATCACAGTACCTTCGTAGTATAATTTCAAGTCAGGAATTGTAATGCCTCCTGCCTTGTCTTTGTTGACCAGGATTGCCTTTGTATTCTAGGTCTTTTCTGGTTCCAAATAACTTTTAGGAATGAATTTTATATGTCTTGGAGGTATGTTGGTCGTAGTTTTATAGGGATTGCATTAACTCTGTATAGAAATTTGGGGAGTATGGCCATCTTCACGCTGTTGGTTCTTCCTATCCAGGAACAGGAAATATCTTTCCATTTTCTGAAATACTGTATGATCTCTGTTTTTCAGAGTAGTGTCATTTTTCATGAAACGATTTTTGACTTCTATAGTTAGATGAATTCCTAGGTATTTTATTTCCATTGTGATGTTGTACAAGTTATTGTTTCACTAATTTCCCTCTCAGTATGTTTATTATCTTTGCAGAGCAATGCTATTGACTTTTCCTTATTGACTTTGTATCCCGGTATGCTACTGAATTTGTGTTTCTATTCTAGTAGCTTTTGGGTGGAGTTTTTTTTTTTTTTGGTCTTCCAATAAAGAATCATGTCCTCTGCAATTAATGATAATTTAACTACTTCTTTACCTATTCTTATTCCTTTTATTTCTCCTTCTTTTTTAATGGCTCTAGCTAACTATTCCATAACTATATTTATTAGGAGTAGTTGTACAGGACATCCTTGTCCTGTACCAAATCTGAGAGTAAAAGATTTTTGATTTTTCTCATGTGGAATTTTATTAGCCATTGGGATATCATAGATGGCTTTTATCATATTTAAGTAGAGGACTTCTATTCCAAATTTCTCTAGGAATTTCAACATGAATGAGTGTTGGCCATTGTTAAAAGCCTTTTCTGCATCAATTGAGATATTTTTTATTTTATTGAGAAACAAATATCAATGAGACACTTTCCAAGATGATTAATAGGACATTTTCGATAATTAATATATTGCAGAATGTTATCTTCTCAGCGGTCATCCATAGCACGAGAAGCACCCAGGACATCCCGTCCAAACAATACTACTGCAAATCCTTCCTCCCCCTGAACAAAGCAAAACAGCCATACATCTATCCTAACTATTCTGTATATTCAAATACAAAATGGTCCTTCATCTGTATTACCCCTCTCCAGTTCAGTCCTGTTAGAGATGAGAATTCTATTGACATCTAAATATTATACTTGCTTGAATTCAGCAAAACAATCCAACACAGTCCAGTAGTCCATAATAGTAGGGAATTGTTCGCAGAAGGTTATGCATGCGGTTTTTAGATTTTACTCTATTGATACAGTGTATCACATTTATAGATTTTTGAATATTATACCATCCTTGCATCCCTGGGATGAATCCTAACCTGATCATGGTGTATGATCTTCTTGATGGTTTGCTGTATTCTATTTGCCTGGATTTTACTGAGGATTTTTGCATCTACATTCATGAAGAATATTAGCCTGTAGTTCTCCATTTTGGTGGTGTCCTTCCCTGGTTACGGTATCAGTATAATACTTGCCTCCAGGAAAGATTTTGGGAGAAGCCTTTCCTTTTCAATTTCATTGAAGAGTCTGAGCAGTGTAGGGATTATATCTTCAATAAATTTCCTGTGGAATTCAGCTGTAAATCCATAAGGACCTGTACTTTCTTTGTTGACGGACTTTTTATTACTTCTCATATTTCATTGGCTGTTATTGGATTATTGAGAGTTGCTATATCTTCTTGATTCAGTTTTAGTAATTTGTATCTTTCTATGAATCTCTCCATTTCATCTGTGTCTTCTATTCTGTGAGCATAAAGATTTTCAAAGTTCCTATTGATAATCTTCTAAATTTCCACTGGATCTGTGGTGATTACACCCTTTTTATTCCTTATTACTTGTATTTGAATTATTTCTTTCCTCTTTTTGATGAGGTTCGCTAAGGGCTTATGGATTTTATTCAGTCTTTCAAAGAGCCAGATTTTTGATTCATTAATTCTTTGAACTGTTTTGTTCTTCTCAATTGAATTAATTTCTGCTGTAATTGTTATGATTTCTTCCCATCTTTGGTCTCTAGGTTTGGTTTGCTCTTCCTTTTCTAGATGTCGGAGGTGCAGCATTTGTGTGTTTATTTGTTCTCGTTCTGTTTTCTTAATGTGTGAGTTCACAGCTATGAATTTCCCTCTGAGAACTGCTTTCGTGGTATCCCATAAATTCCTGTGAGTTGTGCTAGACTTTTCAATGAATTGTAGATATTGTTGAATTTATTGTTTAATTTCATCTGTGCCCTATTTAATGGTGAGTAGGGTGTTGTTTAATTTTCCATGTATTTATGGAGTTTTTCTGTCTTCTTTGCCAATTTTTTTCCCGTTTCCTTGCACTGTGGTCAGATAATATGCATGGAATGATTTCTGTTTTCTTGCATATACTTAAGCATGACCTATGGACTATTATGTGGTCTATTTTAGAAAATCACCCATGTGCAGCTGGAAAATGTTTATTTAGCTGTGTTTGTTGGAACAATCTGTGTATGTCCTCTAAGTCCATTTGTTCCAAGCTCTGGTTCAGTTCTGATACTTCTTTGGTAATGTTTTGTATGGTTGACCTATCTCTTTGGGATAAGAGGGTGTTAATGTATCCTGTTAGGATTGTGGTGCTGGATATTAGATTTTTTTTCCTGTCCATTAAGATTTGTCTTATATAGTTGGGTTCTCCCACATTTGATGTCTAGATATTTATGATTGTTACCTGTTTTTCTTTGATTTTTTCCCTAACCAGTATAGAGAGGACTTCCTTATTTTGTTTGATCATTCTTGGTTTGAAGTTGAGACTGTGTGAAAACAAGATTGCTAGTCCTGCTTTTTTCTGAGGTGCTGGGGCATATAGTATTGTTTTCCATCCTTTAATTTTCTGCCTATGAATTCATTTATGATTTAAGCGTTTCTTTTATGGAGCATATTGTTGGATTTTGTTTTCTAATCCACTGTGCCAGTCTTTTTCTCTTAATTGGTGAATTGAATCCATTTACACTGATGGTTATAATTGAGATGTGTTAACATACGATTGACGTGTTATTTACCTGCTGTTATTTATTGCTTTTTGTCCTGTGTTTAATTGTTTACCGTATTTATTGGGTTCCTTCTGTTCTTGTTCATGGAGTTCTGATCATTTTGATCCTTCTCTATGATGTCTTTTATTGGTCTGTGTTGGTTTGGTTTGTCCTCATGAAATTCTTTAGTTATTCTTTGTCATGGAAGCATTCTACTTCTCCATAAACTTGAAAGAGAGTTTTTCAGGGTATAGTAGTCTGGGCTGGAATTTGTTTTCATGGAGGACCTGAAGTACTCTGCTCCATGCTCTTCTTGCCTTCATGGTTTTTGAAGAGAATTTGGCCATAATTCTCATGGGTTTTCTTTTAAATGTGATCTGCTCCTTTTCTATAGCAGCTTTCAGTATTTTATTCTTGTACTGGTTTTCTGGGATATTGACTATTACATATCTCAGTGTGTTTTAAATTGGGTTGAAGTTATTTGATTTTCTATATGCTTCATTTACCTGAATGTCAGATTTTTTCTTCATATTTGGGAATCCTTCTGGTATTACTTCTGCCTATACTCTTTTTATATCATTTGTATTGACTCCATCTTTCTCATTGATGCCTCTTAGTCTCACATTATTCATCTTTTCATCATCTTGCAGGTCATGAATTATTTTTTTCTGCATCCTAGGTTGCTTAAAGAGATCCTTTCTTACCTTTTCACTACCTGCACCAACATCATCAAGATCTGAAACTCTCTTCACTTTCACTCAAGTGGTTTTCAAGGCTTAAGATTGAGATTTTGAGTTGCTGCATATCTCTTTGACTCTGCTTCATGTGATTTATTTCTTTAGTGTATTGCTCATTCAAGGAATCCATCATATTTCTAATCTCTTCTAATTTTATCAAGGTCTTCTTTAGAAGGAGTTATTAATTCTTTTATTGCAATTTTTTCAGATTGGGTTTCCTCCATGTTCTTCTTTATTTGATTATTTATTTCAGATGCTATGAATTCAGGGATTTCTTTTTTATTTCAGAAATTAATTCTGAGTTGAGTTCCTCTATACCTTTCTGCTGTTGTTTTTTTACTTCCAATGTTATTAATTAATACCTTTCAGCTGAGCTAGTGTCCTCTGCACTTGTTGTGGGAGGGCACTGGGTTTACCCCATGTGTTTCTGTACTTGATTCTTTACTTCAGATGATATGAATTCAGAGATTTCTTTTTTTATTTCAGAAATTATTTCTGTTCTGAGTTCCTCTGTACCTTTCTGTTTTTGTTTCTTTCTTCTGACACTATTAATTCATACATTTCAGCTGAGCTAGTGTCCTCTGCACGTGTTCTGGGTGGGCACGAGGCCTGAGATTGCATTTTGCTCCTTCTCTATATCATTTCATATAGCACTGACCTCTGACCTTCGGCTTACATCTTTGGTGAAGTTATAACCTTAACACCTACTGAAATTCGGGTGCACATGTATTAAGTTTGAGTTTATCCAGTTCTGCCTGTTTTGGGTCTAGCTGTTGTGTTCTATCCTGCTGCAGCCCTTGGAAGTGAACCTTCTGTGCTCCTCTTGCACAACAGTAAGCTTATTGTGTCCCTCTGTTTTGCCCCTGGCCTAGTGAGCAGATTGGAGGGCAGAAGCCTTCCCACACACTAGCTGGTACTGGGCTTGAACTGGATCTGGAGGACCCAAGAGGGTAGCCGAAGTTCTCACTCACTTGGATGCATTGAGGCAGGGGCTCCAGAGGGATGGAGGTTCCAGTGGATGCGTTCGAGTGTTTCACTCAGGCAGCATGCCTGAGTTTTGGTCCAGAGAGTTCCTACAGGAGCTAGGAAGTAGGAAGCTCTCCCACACACTTGCAGGGCCTGGACTGGTCTGGATCTGCGGGTCTGAAGAGCATCGCAGTAGTTCTCACTCTTTAGGTGGACTTGGGGATGGGATCCCTGGAGGGTTGGTGGCGTTCTGAGGGCACAGTAGAGGGTCTCACTCACGCAGAGTTCTTGAGGTTTGGTCTGGAGAAGTCCCGCGGGTGCAGGGAAGCCCCTGAGGTTTTTCATGATTGCAGTTGTGAGGTAACTGCACTGTCTGGAAA
Organism: Octodon degus; assembly: GCF_000260255.1. Classification (NCBI taxonomy): domain Eukaryota; kingdom Metazoa; phylum Chordata; class Mammalia; order Rodentia; family Octodontidae; genus Octodon; species Octodon degus. Next base: position 95,059 of record NW_004525113.1, read on the forward strand.
ATTTATTCATTAGGAAATATTCTGATTGACTTGTACTGTGCAGAAAGATATTCCTTTGTCCTGAAGAAGTCCTTCAAGGTTTGGAAAAAGTAAAAGGGCTATGTATGAAATGTTTTTAGTGGATTTTTAAATATAATTCCTAAGTAGTCATCTCTCTTAGAATTTGAATTTACTGCCAGGTCTGGTGGCATATTCGTGTAATGCTAGCCTTGAAGAAGCTGAAGCTGAACAGTTACTGAGGGTTCAAGGCCAGGCTGGGTTATATAGTGAGTTTAAAGGCAGGATAGAATACATAGGAAGAGCCTGTCTCAAAAAGGAAAGTATTTGTGTATTTGGTTTCAATACAAATGATATTGTATCAATTCTAAATAGAGCCAGTAAAGTAAATTATGAATAAGACTGACAAAGATATTATTTTAAAATGCATGAATTCTAGTCATGGAAATGTACATAAGTCAGTTGTGCTTGCAGCCTAAAGAAAAAACAACTAGAAAATGTAAAGAAAATTACTCTATAAAAATAAGACTAAGTTCATCATAGCTTAGTTTCAAAATGACAAATCTCTAGAATTCCTTAACAGACGTAATGTTATAGCACGTAAGTGAAAGATATTTATGTTTATATGTGAAGCACTTGATTTTTAAAACTGAATATAGGGCCAGGGTGATGGCTTATTAGAATAAGTGCTTGCCTGGCAAGCACAAGGGCCTGAGTTCAATCCCTGGTTCCACCAAAAAAAAATAACAAAACTGAATATACTTTATTAATAACCAGGAGATCACATAAATATTAAAATATCTAATGATCTTGCAGTAAATTTTAATATATTTATAAGAATCGATATATATATACTATATATAGATATATACATGTATATCTATAGATAGATGGATAGATAGATAGATCTATAGAGAGAGACATTTTTACATAGATAAGTATATATATTGAATGAAATCCCATCATTTGAAGTAACATGAATGCAATTGGAGGTCATTGTGAAATAAACCAAATATAGAAACACATGTATCATATATTCTCACTTCTTTCTGGCAGAAATAGTTTAAATAACGAGACACAAAACATTTTAAAAAGTGGGACTTAGTTCTGATGTTCTAAACATTTTAAGGTAAACATTTCTTTAAAAAACTCCATGTTATATTTCACAATTATAAGAGCATCAATTTTCCATCATATATAATGATTAATGAATGATTATTACCCAGCTCTGATTATTATTGTATGCATGTATTGAATTAGCATAATATACCCCATAAAGCTGAATAAATGCCTTAATAATCAATCACAAAAAGAACAAGAAAATGTTTTCAAAACAGAGTACTTTAATATCTTTAATGTTATCTTATTAGTTTAAAAAGTGGGATATTTTGCACTATAACTTGTCTATTTAAAAATTCACTTAAGTTCAGATTTTCATCTAAGACATTACAAATTAAAATTACATTTAATTCTTTAAGTGGCTAGTATTAGATATATATTATACACAGAACATCCCTGCCTCCATTTTTAAAATATGTGTAGCAGTAAAAACATACTCAATTTGTAAGAGTTTTTTAAATTTATTTAGTTCAGGGTATACAGGGTCTCACTACACAGATCCTCCTGTTTTCAGCCTCCCATCCACTGGAATAATTGTGCTATCATGCCCAGTCTCAATCTCCATCTCAGTGCACTCTGGGGGAGTGGCTGTCACCGCACTATAGGGGGACCCAGTCCCTGCACCTGCCTAAGCAGGTTCTTCAGTCCACTGAGCTATCTGGCCAGCCCTTGTGTGACATGATTTTTAATAGATCAAATGAAGTATTGAGCATAAATATTAGCATATATATTTATTAAGCATTATCAACTTGTTGTTTACTTTATTAAACTTCATGAATGAACAAAATTTTTATTTTATTTAAATAAATCCATAAATAGTATAATTTATTTTGTTGTTCACTGTTTATATTGTGTTGTTCCTGTGTTCTTTTAGGTATATGTATATTTTCTATTCTCCAGTGCAAAGAGAAATTCTAGACTCATCTTCTATTTGCTGTAATTCGTAAATAACATGTTTACCTAACTTTCCTAATCCATAAAGCCATTAAGTGTTAGAGACAAAAATTGAAGGCTCATCATCTCTTTTTTTATGACATGCAGCTTTTATATCCAAGTGTTTGATCTGACACAAACATCAATTTTCAAAATTGCTCGGCATCGCAAACTTACATGTAATGTGGCATATGAGAAGCTAACAAATCTCTAAATCAAATAAAAACATCATTTGGAAAGGACCTTGGAATTACCGTTATTATTGTCCTTTTACAATTTTTGATAGCAGTTTCAGAATAAGTGGGTCATATCTGAAGAGAAGTAGATTTGTGATTTAAAAATAAGTTACTTCTCAAAAGCAGTACTATACAAGAGAATGGATTAGCACATGGCTGAAAACAGATATTAAAGGGAGGAAAACAGGTTTGACATGGTGAATGACGCAGACTAGAATTCGGTGAAGACAAACTTACTAGTAAAAGTGACAGTGACTAAGTCAAATGAGAAACAGGGTTAACTTAGGAAATACATACAAGGAAAATATTCCAGTAGATGTTATTTTTATAAGAATTTCAGAAATGTGAGACAACTGTGGCAACTTTATGCTCTCTGGAGGAAAGGTGTTATATAAGTGTGACTTATTTTACTTCTTGCGATGAAGCAGAATATTACTTGCAGAAAATAACTTTAGCAGAAAGGAGATTTCTGAATATGATTTGGAGGTCATATTAGCATTTTATGTCAAACTTTGAATGAATCAGCTACTTAGAGAAAATAAAATCTAAATCACTGAAATGAGTTTTAAGGATATATTGTGAAAATTTTGAAGAAAAATTTTCCCAGCTGTTAAAAAGAATTCCATACATACCCAGTTCCATAGAAAATAATGCAAAAATGTGGAATGTATTTTATTTTTCTATTGAAATTTATAATTTTTTTCTTTTATAAAGTATTTATATTTGATAAGTCAAAACTTTATATTTGTCATGTCCAATGTGATATTTTAGTATCTATATACACTGTGGATTGGCAAAATCAGTTTAACTTGTATAATTTTGCATAGTCTTATTTTTGTGATGAGAACACTTAAAATCAATCTTAGCAATTTTTAAGTAAGCAACATATTATTATAACTGTAATCACTATGCTAAGAAAAGATCACTTGCTCTTTATCTTCTCTTCTAACTGAAGTATTTTATATTCTGAAAAATCACCCATCACAGTTTTGGTGCCCATCATTCTACTCTCTTTCTGTGTGAGTTAGGCATTTTTTACACTTCACATAAGTGAGATCATATAATATTTATCTATGTTGTTCAATCATATGATAGTTCTAGTTTTAATTCATTGAAGACCTATCATATTGTGTTTCCATAACAGTTGTTCTAATTTACATTCTCAACAAGAGTCACATTTTTATTCTCAGAAACAATTATTTTTCTTTCTAAATTATTTCATTTATGTTAAAGCTCCTTTTGTGTGGACATACTGTTCTGGAGTAAATTTTACAGCTTTGTTAATATTGTACTATTTTAAAGAAAATAATATAATTAATAATTTAATTTTAATTATAATTCATCTGTAAGCAGTTTTACTAAATATAAATGTTTTGTTTCAATTGCTATGTCATTTTAATTTTATTGATTTCTGAACATATTTCTTATGTTTATAATATAAAAATGAAAAGGGTTCATTTTATAGGGAGAATATATAATACTGATTTTTCCTCTCAAAAATACTTCTTTACCATGAATCGCCTCTGTTTAAACACTTGAACCACAATTTTGACTTTTTAGTTAATCCAGATGATGAGATCTTCAAAACCTTATTATATTATCAAGAAATAAACATTATACAATGTTATGAACTGGTCCAACTAATAGTTCTTTTGAAATTCCTTGTGACTCTAATTTTCTGTGGGTTTTATTCAGAATCTTAAGATTTTGTGTTTCTTTAGAGTTCACTAATCTATGACAGTTTCACTGTCCGTTGTTTTGTTAAGGACTTTACACTTTTGAAGAATAGAAATCAGATATTTTACTAAGTAAGTAAGGCTGCATGAAGGTAATCTAGGTCTCTGTTTCTTCTTTTTTCTTTTTCTTTTTTTTTTTAGTCCCAGTGAGCGTTCATCGAGGTAAATCAACAAAAATCAAATTTTTTTCAAACATGTTTCCTGAATCTTATAAAACTCAGCAGACTCCAGTCCATGAGCATGCACATATTAACATAAAGTGTCCTAACCAAATTCAAGCCCCACTCAAACACTTGTCAATCGATAGAAAGCCAATTTTCTCTTTCTCTAACTATTTTCAAAAATTTGAGTACCTACTGTTCACTTCTCAGTGGAACTGGTCCCTTGTGCCTTGGGGCATTGCAACTTTCTCACATTTTTAATTAACAAAAATTGCATTTTTAAGTTTTTTTTTCTTTACTTCAAAATATTAAGGGGACTTTTATTTGCTCCAAGCATTCCTCCCCAGAAACCACTAGTTAAAACACAGTAGCCTGCATCTTAACAACCTAACCCCATCACTCACTTCACCTACCCAGCTTGTCTACTACAGAATTGAAAAACATTTCTGCTGGAAGCTGTCAGCTGTGGATGTGTCAGTTATTTGTCATCTGTTTATTTAACACTTATTCTTTATTCTTTTGTTGTTAATAAAAGTATTTTATTGGAGGTCCATTAAAACTATGTGAATACCCAGCTTCTCATTACTTCCCTTAGTAATTGTAGAAATCATGAATTCCTGCCTATAATAGCCATTATTGTTCTACATAAATTATTGTGTATTTTTCTTGCTGTCATCAATTCTATATTTATTGAATGATATTCTATACTAAGAGCTTTCCATACACTGCTTACAACTATTTATTTATACAATTATTTATGTCAGTTTGAAGACATGGATATTTATTCCCTTATTTAGCCATTAGCTGTTCTAACAAAATGGATCCTGTGGGGATTTCATTATACTCTTATCTGTAAACTTCTTCTTATTTTCTGGTACCTTGACATCAATTTGGTTCGCAATAATTTTACCCCACCCAAGTCTGGTAGCAGCTGCTTCACCAAGGATATCTGGTTCATTTAACTTGAAAGTGGCACATTTATTGCTACTAGAGTGTCATTGTTTCTAACTCCTTTATTAAAACTAAGAATTATTTGTAAAAAATTTTCTCACACACATATCCCTATATGTTTCCAATTCTGTTAATCCATATATTTAATAATATCCATGCTCATATAATTAATATTATTCATGAATCCTCAGAGGGCTCATTTTAATCTCTCTTTTCTTATTTGTAACTAACATCATTACATGTACTTATGCAATATAATGTGATATTATGAAAAAGTATGTAGTTTATAATTATCATATGACAGAAGTTAGCTTATCACACACTTCATAAATTGATCATTCCTGTGTTTTGAACCCATTGAAAATCCTCTTTTCTACTTATTTTGAATTTTATAATCCATTATTGTGAGGTGTCCTCACAGTGCTGGATAATATAAATAAAAATATTATTTCTATCTAATTATAACTTTATTTCTGTTCATCAACATATTCCCTTTCCTTGTCCAATTTCTCTACCCACTCTAGCCTCTGGTAGTCTCACTCTATTCCTTTTTCAATTAATTATCTATAGTTTTATTAGTATTTTTTTTTTGTATTTTAGGGAAGGGTTACAGGGTGTTCAGTGTCTCACTACTAGATCGGACTCAAAGTGATCCACCTGTTTACAATCTCCCAAGAGCTGGGATTACAGGCCATGCCACCATGCCCCATCTCAATTGCTGTCTCAGCACACCCTGGAGGAGGACCAGCATGGCAGGCCCAGGGATCAAACTCCCAGCCCCTGCTCCTGCTTGCAGGCAATTTAATCCACTGAGCTACTTGGCCAGCGCTACCTTTTGAAAATTTAGTCTAACTTATTTTCTGTTTTCATTTTGTAACTAAATGTCGATGAAAAATAAATTAAATTATGTATATTCCATCAAAGATTGTAAGTAATTTAACTTTGGATTAACAAAGTTGATTTTGATTACATCAATGAATTAATTTGCTAGATAGCTACACTGTGATAGCAATAGACATTTAAGCATCCAGATTTTTTACGAAGGCATGTATTAGTGGACATTGATATATTGCTGAACTCTGTTGCTGAAGATGTGCTTAAAATGCAGTGATATATACCACGCAATTTTTACTTAAGGTATGAAACATTCATTGAAACTTTGAATTTCTAGTCATTTTTTCACCTTGAAGTTATTTTTACTCTGTAGTCTTCATCTTTTATTGAAACTTGCTTGTAAGCATACACCCACTCAAAAACACATTTACCATTTTAGATACTCTCCAAATATGTCTGTAAACCACCACACATAGTCCTAATAATTCTTCACTACTTAGGCAGATTTTAAACCCAAGTATCAGAAATTAATCTCATTTTCTCTGAGGTCTTATTAGTGTAACATCTCTATAGGTAAATGAAATTATCTGCCTGTTGTTCATTTGTCTATTGAAATAATATATCCTCATTAGGTATGATACTAACAAGTAAATTGAAGTATTTAAATAATAGACCTTTTCGATATTAACCTGTCATAAATCATGACTATTACTATGTCTTTTTTGGGTTTGTCTTTTTTTTTATTTTTTAATTTAGGCCAGGTTGTACAGAGTGTAGGGTTTCACTACATGAATCAGACTCATAGTGATTCTTCTGTTTTCAGCCTCCCAAGCACCAGGATTTCAGGCAAATGCCACCATGCTCAGTCTCAATTGCCCTCTCAGCGTGCCCTGGGGGTGGAGCCAGTATCACAGGCCTGGGGATTGAACCCTGGTCCCCTGCGTCTGCTTCCAGGTTCTTTATTCTACTGAACTATTTGGCCAGCCCTCATTAGCACATATTTCCAGTACAGAGTGATTACATTTACCATTAGGAGTTTGTACATTTACAGAAAAACATGAACTCTTGTTTTACCTCTTTTCATTACATTCCTCCCCAATCCCTCCAACTATTGGTACCTTTCCCATTTGAGAAACTGCTATTTGTATTTTTTTTCTTCAATTCTCTCTTTCTAAAATCCTTCTTCCAAAAGTGCTTCCCTGGCAAGCGCAAGGGCCTGAGTTAAATCCCTGGTTCCACAAAAATAAATAAATAAATAAATAAATTAATTAATTAAAATAAAATCCTTCCTCCTCTCCTACCACCCCATGTATCTGTTATTCCCCTTCACATGTGAAAAAGATCTTCCTACTTTTAGTATTTATCTTCCACTTGCTCTTTATTGATACTCCAGGTTTCACATATTTCTCTGACATACACATTGCCATGTTTAGAACAGCACAGTTCATAGTAGCTAAAATCTTGGGAACTACTTATATCACCATCAGATGAATGGATAAGGAAAATAATATAAGCCTAATAGATATCAAGAAAAAAGCTGGGGATAAACAAAAGTCATAAAAAGAATGTTTCCAGTAGTAGCAGAGAATTTCTCAAGCATGGGAAAACAATCTGACATATAGAGACATGTGGCATATAGTACTTCAGCTAGTCATGTTCAAAATAAATCTTCACCATACACATAATAATCAACATCTCAAAACAGAGCAAAAGAACACAATATTAAAATCTGTTAGAACAAACACATCACCTGTAACGGAAAGCCCATCAGAATTATGCCACATTTCTCAACACAAAACATGAAATTAAGAATTCAGTGAGATATTCTCACCCCCTCCATCACAGGTGTCTGTCACCATGCCTAGTTTCATTGGCCAGCAAGACATGCTCAGAGTTCCATAGTCAGTACAGCATGTGATACTAGGGATTGAACTTGGGTTCTTGTGCTTGACAGGCAGGTGATCAACTGTTCTGCTATGTCCACATTCAGCCATGTCATCTTTGACAAAGGGGCCAAACATGTTCATTGGAAGGGAGATAGCCTCTTTAATAAATGGTGTTTTAAATACTGGCTTTCCACATCCTAAAAGCTTAAAATAGACCCATGCCTACCACCATGCACAAAACTGCAGTCAAAATGGATTGAAGATTTAAATACAAAAACTGAAACACTAAATCTTCTGGAAGAGAAATTAGGTAGAATCCTCAGGGACATAGGAGTAGGTAAAGAATTCATGAACAAAAATTAAAATGCATATTAAATACTTCAAATAGTCAGAAATTGGGATGTCTTCTTTTAGAAACGTTTCTCCACATGAAGTGAAATCACCAAATGAGTAAAACATAAACCCACGAAGTGGGAGAAAATTATAGCAGATGGTCCCTCACACAAAAAAACTTCTATCTAGAACATACAAAGAATTTAAAAAACTGGTCCCCAAAATTCAAAGACTCAATCCAAAAATTCACATCTGAGTTGAATATACACTTCACAAATGAAGAGATAAAAATGGCAAATAAATATCTATAAAAATGTTCAACATTATTGGTCATTCAAGAGATGCAAATTAAAACAATGTTCAGATACCATTTTATGCTACAAAAATGTCTGTCATCAATAATTCAACCAGTAACAAATGCTGGAGTGGCTATAGGGGTAAAGGAATCCTTCTCCACTGTTGGTGGCAGTTTGTGCTGGTACAACCACTATGGAAATCAGTAAGGAAGTTCCTCAAAAAGCTAGAATAGGAGGCTCCATTAAAACCAGATATTCCTTCCTAGATATTTTTCAAAAATTACTGAAATCATCATACCATAGTGATATATGTGCATCCATGTTTATAGCAGCGCAATTTGTCATAGCTAAATTGGAAACAACCTAAAAGGCCATCAATTAAGGAATGGATAAAAATATATGGTATTTTTACACAGTGGCATGTTACTCAGCTATTAAAAAAGATAAAATTGAGCCTTTTGGAGATAAATGGATGCAGCTTAGAGACTATATTGGTAGGTGAAAAAATCACATCCATATTTGCCAACATTATATTATCTCCCTATTGTGAAAGCATGAAAGAATAATTAAAATCTAAAAGGTATGACAGATATGTGAAAGGGATAATAATTGCAACCCAAAATTGTCCATTTATCCTCTTCAAGGATATTCTCCTCACTAAAGATTATTCTCTTTAACAAAGAGTTTTGCTCAATTAATATAATTTCTATATCCAATTGTTTACCATTAACTAAAATAAGCCTTTAGAATTCATTGCATTTATTTTTTCTTTGAGGACATTGGACAGAATGTTAAAATAAATTATCTATCCTATCTTTAAGTCTATATGTGATAAATTTGTTAGTATACATTCTTAGATCCTTCAAAATTACTCACATTTTCTTTTTCATTAATTGTAGAATTGAGTATTTTCACTTGCCAAAATTTCTTATCGTTTTACACATTTAAATTATGAAACTAATAATAGGTAAATTTTGACAGCAGTTTATATGCCCATCAACACATAAATTGGTAAAGAAAACACATTTGTGCACAGTGCAGAACTGCTTTGCCATAATGATAAACTTGAATCATTTTTAAGAAACTAGATTCAACTTGAGGCTATGTTAAGTGAAATACATGAGACATTTAAGCTTAAATATAACATGAATTCTCTTACGTGAGATACCACAATTCAAAATAAAATTATATAATAGGAAGTAGGAAGATAGATCTTCCTCAAATAGGAAGGAGATCAAGAGATAAAGGAAGGGTGAAGATCAGGGATGGGGAGGAGATGAGAAAAGAAACTGAGATGTGTTATGTAAAAGTACCAATGACATACAGGAAATATAACCATTACCTACTGTTATCATGAAGTAATAAAAATTATACTGATGTGCATGAGAAAGCTGCTGTATGTTCTATGAATGCAACAATCATTGAGCACTTACTTTGTAAAAGGTATTGTTCTTTCATGCATGATAGATTTTTTTAAAAACTACATTTATCTTTTTGGGGTTATGAACACTGGACAGAAATAAAAGTATAAGGGTAAAAAAGCAAAAGGAGTTTTAAAATGTACAATTTAGTCTCCACATGCATTATAATGTGTATCATTACCAAGTTTTATTAAGCTTACAATGTATCCATTCATAATTCTGACTTTACAATTTCAAACGGTGGGGTTTAGTACTAAAAGCATGAATTAACCTAAAATGTTTCTTAGCATACAATACATTTGCACAGTATTGCACAAGGAACTTTTATTCACTCTGATTAACAATATAATGTCAGTTAAGAACTAGCTTCAAAATCTTGTTTTTTCTAATTTTAAAACTTAAGGAAAAGTAGCAACATTAGTTTTGTATTGTGTCTAATTAAATTTTTTTCTTGTAAATTTTCAGTCCTCAGCCATTTTAGTTCTATTTGCCATATACTTACATCTTCCCTTCCATTCTCTTGGTGAACTCTTTAAAAATATTTGCATATAAATACATATATGCCACTCAGAATAGTAGACACACCTTGTTGCACTTTATTTAATGTTCAACTACCATAATTCATTATTATAAACATTTAAATATGTATTTTTTCAAAATATGTCTCTATTATCTCATTTTTCATTAACTATTTTCTTTCTTTTTTTTTTCGGAACCGGGAATTGAACTCAGGCCCTTGTGCTTGCCGGGGGAAGCTCTTATTCCACTGAACCATCTCCCCAGCCCTCATTAACTATTTTCATAAATAATTAACATCAAAATAATCTTTATCAGGACTGGCCAGATAGCCCAGAAGATTATATCCTAGTCAGGTACAGGGGCTGAAGGTTTGATCCCGGCCTGCCATGTTGGCCTTGTCCCCGGGATGCACTGAGACTGTGATTGAGAGTGGTGTGGTGTTGTGTGAATCTGTAATCCCGGTGCATGGGAGGCTGAAAAACATGAGAATCACTATGATTTTGTGATTGAGTAACTGTGTAGTGAGACCCTGTAGACCTTGTACTAAATACATAAAAAAAATCTTTATCATCATTTTCACATTAGAGAATTGAACCTGTAGACGTTGAAATCCTGTAGACCTTGTACTAAATACATAAAAAACTTTATCATTTTCATATTAAAGAATTGAACCCTAGTGAATGACTTGATCAATTTTCTTATTTGCTTGGCAAGTAAAGGGTAGATGAGGGTCAGTAAAATAGATGAGGACTTACAAGCAGTTTCTTCTGATGAACTGAACAACTGAGAAAGTGTTACACTAAAAAATATTAAGGCATGTAAAACACTTCCTGCAACTATGCTTACAAAAAACTTAAATAAATATGCATAGGCACTATACTGATTTATATAAAGTGATAGCAAATATGAGACACAATAGTACTATTCTTTTTTCCTTCAAAGTTATACAGATTTCCAGATATGACAACATTCAACAATTGGTCTAGATGATGGCATGAAATCATTTTCTTGACATTGCTCCATAGATTGATTTGGAAGTTTGAAAATACTAAAAATTTTGGTTAGCTGCACTAGAGTTTACCCACTATACCCATTACTAGCTCAAGTGGTAAAATCTTTCTACCACATTTTTATAAAAAATAATTCACAGACTTGAATTTTCTATATGTCAGAAAAAATAAAATGCAGATGAATGTCTATTCTAAGAAAGAAAATATGCAGATTTATAAAAGTCAGACAGAGATGTTAAATTATATAGTACTCTGAGGGCTACATTTAAGTAAAATAGTGAATCAGAATTACAGACTTTGTAAAAGTTAAAGGAAATAACAGCTGTCTTTAATTTAGACTTTCTGAACTACTTATGTCATATCCAAGGGCAAATTTAAAAGGAATTTTTTGAGATATAGAAGAATATTTCTTTTCTATCATCAATGTAGTGGGACTATATTATACTTATTTTGCAGAGATTTATTTCATGAATATACAAAGAGGCTTTTGATTTTAAAAACCTAGTCAACTTGTTTTGCAAAAGAAAACTAGAAAGAAAAGTGATATGTTTTGTTAAATACAGTAAAAAGAATTTATTTCTAATGAAATATTATATGAAACAACCTGAGAGAGTTGTACATGCTTGTAATCCTAATACTGTGTTAGACTAAGACATCAGTATTACAAATTAGAATCCAGCCTGGGCTACTTATCTGTTAGTGAAATTGTAAGGGATGGCATCTAGAATAATCCCCTATTCAACTTAGAAGTAGAATACAATGAGAAAGAATTCAATTTAGTTTGACTCTTGCCTGAAGTATTTACATAAAAGACATCTATACCAGTCCACCTTCTCTTTTAACCTAAATTACCCCATCCCTTACTCCTTCTCCTGCCCTGTCAAAGCTTCACAAACAGGGCCAGGGAGACAGCTCAGTAGAATAAGCACCTACCTTGCAAGCGCAGGGTAGTGAATTCAATCCCCAGTAATGAAAAAAAAAAAAAAAAAGCAAAACAAAAACAAACAAACAAAAAACCTTTCACAAACATATAGGAGATAAAGAGGAGATAGGACAAATTAAGAACAACAAGAACCAGACCATTTGACCATGCTTAGCCATAAATCCCTCTCCCCAAGACCCTGCACCTATAGGATATAAGGAACATCAAATTTCTGCTGTAACCCTGCCCCTATAGGATATCGGGTACACCACACCCCTGCCCAATCACCATAGCAAAGAAGAAACTACAAGCTGGTAAGGAACAAAAACTGGGCATTTTGTGTTTTCCCTGTTTGGAGGGGTAAGCACATTGGTCACTGGCTAAATTAATAAAGTTTCTGTAATTCCTTTGATTTGGTCTCCCTTGGGTAATCTATCCAATCCTGGTTATTAGAAAATCATTTCACATATTTAAAATTGTAAACAAATTTGAAAACTTTGAGACTGTAATCTTAACTGAAATAAATTGGACACACTTATATAAATATATGGTTTCTCTGGTATAAGAAACTGAAAGTGTGAATAATAACCATGATATTTACTATTATAAAATAGGAAGAAACTGTTCGAAGAGAAAGTGAATCTAAGGAGGAGGAAAGAAAGGAGGAGAAAACAAAAAAAAGAGGAAAAAGGATAAATTGGAAAAAAAATTGTAAATAAATATAGGAAGTGTGACTGAAGGTAGGGGAGGGTAATTAGAAAACAGAAGAATCAAGATATATCATGTATCAGTACAAATTCTCTATGATGAATGTGATTATGAATGTTTGTATAACTATATTGTACCAATAAAGTTAATTTTATAAAAAAGTATACTGATGAGTAGAGGCACAGTGGAAGAAAGGTAGGGCAAAGGGAAGTAAACAATTAAGATGTGTTGTGCAAAACATGTACCAACTCTCCGCAATTAACGTAATTATATACTGCAAACATGTACTAATACAAATTAAACTTTTTAGAAAGGTGGTTAGTTGCAGATGCAGGTCAACGCAAATAACCTGTGTTCAATCATTAATGGTGTAAAAAGTAAAATAAAATATAATAAAAGTCTTATGATTCTCTATATCTGTGCTAATTATATTGTGAATACGAGGTGTTTCAGTAACCATTTTACCATTTTCACTTCTTCCTCAATAGATACAGTGGTGATTACATTTAGAGGTATGGTTTTTACTTCTTTTCTTGTGCAATTCGGATTTAAATATACTGGATGCAAGTTGACTTGGTGGATAACATTATAATAATTTAATGCATGCAAATGCAATATAACAAATATAGTATTATAATCAATTTAACAGACCCAGTCCTAGCCCAGACCCTGTGATTGTGTGGGGGAGCTTACAGCTACCCATTGCCAGCAGGACCTACTGGTCCCATCCCAGGCTCAGAGTGGGTGAGACCCTCTTCCACCCCCTTGGGATGCCCTCCACCACTCCGCAGCAACTCCCTCAACAAGCCCGCAGAGTAGGAATTTCTGCCGCATTCTGGAACCCGCAGACCCAGTCCTAGCTCAGGCCCAGTGAGTGTGTGGGAGAGCTTCTGGCTACCCTGCGCTGGAGGGACCCACTGGTCCCAGCACAGGCAGTGCATGGGTAAAACCCTCTTCCTCATCCTTAGGACGCCCCCCACCACTCTGAAGCAACTCCCCTACCCCTCCTGCCCAGTAGGAATTTTTGCCCTTTTCAGGGAAACCACAGATCCACTCCTAGCCCAGTTCCGGTGAGTGTGTGGTAGAGCTTCCCGCTACCCTGTACTGGCCTAACCTACTGGTCCCAACTCAGGCACAGCATAAGTGACACCCTCTTTCACACTCTTGGGACATCAACGAACACTCGGTAGTACCCCTCCCAAACACCGCCAAAGTGTAGGAATTTCTGGATCCATCCAGGATCCTCCAGATCCAGTTCTAGTCCAGGAACGGTGAGTGTATGAGAGCTGCCTCTCCCCCTCTACTCCACCTCGTCCCCTGCAGGCTCAGCTCAGGCCGGGCATACAGGCCTGGGGTGAAACCCTGCAGCTGCAATCCCTGCAGAGAGTGTAGGTGACAGAACCACCCAGCAAAGTCCAAGAGCAGAACATCTTGGCAGAGGGGCACAACAGGTTTACCCACAAGGGCAGCATCAGGAAGGAGCAGAGCAAAGCAGACCTACCCAAGCCAGGCACAGCTGGATAAATCCAAATATTGTAGATCTGCACCTGAACTTCAGTAGATGCTAAGGTTATAACTGCAACAAAGATCTAAAACAAAGGTGAGAAGACAGTGCTACACAAAATGACGAGAAGGAACAAAATGCAATCTCAGAATACAAGCCCACCCATAAGAAGTGCAAAGGACACTAAAACAGAACAAACTGGGAAGCGCACAGCTGAAACCAATGACACAACGGCTTCTGATATAAAGAAACAGCTACAGAAATGCATAGAGGAACTCAGATTGGAAATGAAAAAAGAAATCCCGGGATTAATAACATCTGCAGTAAACAATCAAATGCAGATACATATGGTGGAAACCCAATGCCCACACAGAACAACTGCAGAGGACATTGGATCAGCTCAAATGTATGAATTAATAGCATTGATAGTAAACAAGCAACAGCAGAAAGTCATAGAGCAACTCAGAACAGAATTCTTTTCTACTAGCTCAACTCAAATGTACGAATTAACAGCGTCGATAGTAAATAAGTAACGACAGAAAGTTATAGAAGAACTCAGAGCAGAATTTTTCTCTGAAATAAAAAAAGAATTCTTAGAATTCATATCATCTGAGGTAAACAATAAACTAGAGAATCATAGGGAGGAAACCCAATCTGAAAAACACACTGCACTAAAAGAATTTATAACTGCTTCTAAAAAAGACATTGATTAAAAAAATTAGAGAATATAAAAAAATGACACATTCATTGAAGGAACAATACAGGAAAGAAATACATCACATGAAGCAGAGTCAAAGAGCTACAGAGGAAATTAAAATCTCAATCACAATCTTGCAAAACCATTTAAGTGAAAGTGAAGACAGAGTTTCAGGTCTTGAACACGCTGGTGGAGCTAGTAAAAAAGGTAAGAAAGGATCTCTTAAAAACTACTAGGATGCAGGAAAGAAGAATCCATCATCTGCAAAAGTATACAGTGATGAACAATGTGAGACTAATAGGCATCAATGAGAAAGAAGGAGTCAATACAAATGACATTAAAAAAATATGGGCAGAAGTAATAACAGAAAACTTCCCAAATATGAGGAAACGATCTGACTTTCAGGTAACTGAAGCATACAGAACACCAAATAACTCAACACCATGAAAAACCCACCAAGAATTATAATAGTCAGGATCCCAGATATTCAGCACAAAAATAATATACTGAAAGCCGCTAGAGAAAAACATCACATTCAAAGGAAAACACATCAGAATTACAGCCGACTTCTCTTCACAAAACATGATGGCAAGAAGAAGATCTAGCAGAGTACCTCAAGTTCTCTATGAAAACATATTCCAGCCCAGAATACTAAACCCTGCAAAACTCTTTCAAGTTTGATGGAGAAGTGAAATACTTTCATGACAAAGAACAGCTAAAGAATTTCATGATGAAAAAGCCAACCCTACACAGGCTACTGAAAGATGTTCTCAAGAGAAACCAAAATGATCAGAACTCCACGAATGAGATCAGAAGCAACGAACTATTTAAATAAAACACAGGGCAAGCAATAAAACACAAGAAAAAGGGAGCAAATGACATCAGATAAATAACATGGCAATTGTAGATCAATGGATCTCAATTATAACCGTTGAGGTAAATGGACTCAATTCACCAATTAAGAGAAATAGACTGGCACAGTGGATTAGAAAACAAAATCCAACAATATGCTGTATACAAGAAACACATTTAACTCATAGAGATATTCATAGGCTGTAAGTCAAAGGACGGAACACAGTACTACATGCCCCAGCACCTCAGAAAAAAGCAGGGGTAGCAATTCTGTTCTCAGACAGTCTCAACTTCAAACCAACAATGATCAAGGGAAATAAAGAAGGCTACTATATACTTCTAAGGTGAAAAAATCAAGAGGAAGAGGTAACACTCATAAATATGTATGCACCAAACATGGGAGCACCAAACTATATAAAGCAAATCCTAATGGACATGAAAAATCTAATATTCAATACCACAATCGTAACAGAAGACATTAACACCCCCTTATCCTCAAAAGATAGGTCGAGACAAAAACTTAGCAACAAAATAACAGAACTGAATCAGAACTTGAAACAAATGGACTTGATGTACATATGCAGAGTGTTCCACCAAAACACAGAAGAATACACATTTTTCTTAGCTACACATGGGTCATTTTCTAAAATAGACCACATACTGGTCCATAAGTCATGCTTAAGTATATGTAAGAAAACAGAAACTATCCCATGTGCGTTATCTGAACACAGTGCAATGAAGCTGGAAATAAATGACAATAGAAACCAGAAAAAATCCTTAAATACATGGAAAATAAAGGATGCACAACACAGCATCCAATGGGTCACAGATGAAATTAAACAAGAAATTCAACAATATCTACAATTCAATGAAAATTCAAGCACAACTTATCTGAATTTATAGGATATGATGAAAGCAGTTCTCAGAGGGAAATTCATAGCCGTGAACCAACATTAGGAAAACAGAATGAGAACAAATAAATACCTTAATGGTCCACCTTCAAAAACTAGAAAAGGAAGAGGAAACCAAACCCAGAGCCTAAAAATAGGAAGAAATCATAAAGATTTGAGTAGTAATTCATTCAATTGAGATGAAGAAAACAATTCAAAGAATTAAAAAAGCAAAAAGCTAGTTCTTTGAAAGATTAAATAAAATCGATGAGCCCCTAGCTAATCTCATCAAAAAGAGGGAAAACATTTCATATACAAGCAATAAGGAATGAAAAGGGTGTAATTACCACAGACCCAGTGGAAATTCAGAAGATTATCAATAGCTATTTTGAGAATCTTTACTTTCACAAAATAGAAGACACAGAAGAAATGGACAGATTCGTAGAAAGGTACACATTACCACAACTGAATTGACAAGATACAATCACTCTCAGTAGCCCAATAACAGCCAATGAAAAACGAGATGAAATTGAAAATCTACTAGCAAATAAAAGTACAGATGCAGATGGATTCACAAGTGAATTCTACAAGACATTTACAGAAGATGTAGTTCCTATACTCCTCAAACACTTCCATAAAATTAAAAGGGAAGAAATCCCCCAAAAATCATTTCTGGAGGCAATTATTATACTGATACCAAAACCAGGGAAAGACACACCTAAGAAAGAGAAGTACAGGCCGAACCCCCTCATGAACATAGATGCCAAAATCCTCAATAAAATCCAAGCAAATAGAACAGAGAAAATCATCAACAATATCATTCACCATGACCAGGTAGGCTTCATCCCAGGGATGCAAGGATTGTTCAATATTCAAAAATCTATAAATGTAATAAACTATATCAATACAGCAAAAACTAAAAACCACATGATCATCTCCATTGATGCAGAAAAGGCTCTTGACAAAGTCAAACACCCATTCATGTAAAAAGTCCTACAGAAAATTGAAATAGATGGCCTCTACTTCAATCTGGTAAAAGCCATTTATGGAAACACAAAGGCTAACATAATCCTAAATGGGCAAAAACTGAAATGTTTTACTCTTAGATCTGGTACAAGACAAGGATGTCCTCTATGTCCACTACTATTCAATATAGTTTTGGAATCATTAGCTACAGCCATTAGACAAGGGAAAGAAATAAAAGTAATTAGAATAGGTAAAGAAGAAGTTAAATTATCTTTATTTGCAGATGATGTGATACTTTACTTGGAAGACCCAAAAAACTCTACCAAGAAGATACTAGAATTAATAGAGAAATTCAGTAGCATAACAGGTTATAAAGTCAATACCCAAAAGTCAATAGCATTCCTCTACACAGACAACAAACACACTGAGAGGGAAATTATAGAAACAATACCTTTCACAATAGCACTGAGGAAATTGAAATACCTTGTAATGAATCTAAAGAAGTCAAAGATCTTTTCAAGGAAAATTACAGTACTCTGAAAAAAAAGATTAAATAGGATTTCAGAAAATGGAAAAATACTCAATGCTCCTGGATAGGAAGAACCAACATTGTGAAGATGGCCATACTCCCAAAATTGCTGTACAGATTTATTGCAATCCCCATCAGACTAACATCAACATACCTCACAGCAGTAGAGAAACCATTGCTAAAATTTATCTGAAACCAGAAAAGGCCTACATTAGCAAAGGCAATCCTGGATAATAAAGATAAGCAGTAGCATTACAATTCCTTACTTGAAATTATACTACAAGGCTACTATGATAAAATCACCATGGTACTGGCAAAAAAGTAGACCTGAGGATCCATGGAATTGATTAACAGATGCTGAACCTCATACAAACACTCAGCCACCTTATTTTTGAGAAAAAGGCCAAATACACTCACTGTAAGAAAGATAGCCTCTTCAACAAATGATGCTGGAAAAACTGGCTCTCTGCATCCCAAAAACTAACACTTGAAGCAGGTCTATCACCATGCAGTAAAACAAAGTAAATGGATTAAAGATCTAAGCATTACAGCAGAGACACTAAATCTCCTGGAAGAGAAAGTAGGAGGAATACTTGAAGATATACGGGTAGGCCAAGACTTCATGAAAAGAAATCAAATCGCACGGGAAACAGTTGATCGAATTAACAACTGGGACCTGCTCTTAAGGATATTTTTTTTCATGTCAAAAGAAATTACCAACAAAGTGAAAAGGCAACCCACAAATTTGGAAAAAAACCATGACAATTAATTACGTAAAAAAAGGTCTGTTCTCTAGAATTTATAAAGAACTAAAAAACACTAGGTCCCTAAAATTTAAAGACTGAATCCAAAAATGGGCATCTGAGATGTACACATGCTTCTCAGAGGATAAAATTATCGAAGCGAATAAATATATGAAAAAATGCTCCACATCACAAGCCATCCATGAAATGAAAATTGAAACAATATTGAGATATTACCTCACCCCAGAAAGAATGACTATTATATAGAAATCAACCAACAACAAATTTTGCAGAGGCTCTGGGGATCAAGGAACGCTTCTCCACTGCTGGTGGGAATGTAGATTGGTGCAATCATCATGGAAATCAATGTGGAGACTCCTGAAACATGTTGGAATGGAAATCCCATTTAAACCAGCTATTCGTCTTCTGGAAATGTTTCCTGAGAATGTGAAAACAACATATCATAGGGATGTATGTGTGCTTATGTTTATAGAAGCACAGTTTGTGATAGCCAAATCTTAGAAACAACCAAGATGCCCATTACCTTAGTAATGGGTGAAAAAGATGTGGTATTTTTACAAAATGGAGTATTATTCAGCTATTAAGAATGATAAACTCTAAGCCTTTATATTTACCTGGATACCATTTGAAGATATAAGTGAAATAAACCAGACACACATGTATAAATATTGCATATTTTCCCTAGTATAAGAACTCAAAGGAAGAAATACAAATAGAAAGGTATAATACAAGTAAAATGAAAGCAGTATCTAGAGGACTAACTAATCAAAGAGGGAAAGGAGAAGAGCTATAAAACATGACAGTGACAAGTCATAGAGTTATATGTAGAAAATGAGTAAGGCAATGATCCTGAGAATCTCCAGAAGATTTTTGAATCTAGCAGTTAATTGAAAGATTCTCACCCTAATTATATATACTGATACCTGTGAAATAAGTAACTGCACCACAGATGGTAATCTGTAATGGTAGTTTCTTTCTTGGAGTGCCTTTCATTATGGTCTTCTGAATACAGGCTGCTTGTCATAACATGCCAGTTGCTGCTTTGCTGTCTCTTGGGTAGATGGTTGTTCAAAAAGAAGGAGGTGGTGAATGAAAGCAAGAGACAGGAAAAGGAATATTTTGGGACTGTCCTGCTTCAAAGTTGTATATGGTGAGATTTTTGGACTTATGTGTAAACATAAGAAGTATATAATTATTTATGCCTATTTTTAAAATATATTCTAATTTTTAAATGTTTTTATCATATTGCTTAGGACTTAAAGTTCAACATATCAATACTTGATGAAAAATACCTGTTCCATGTTATGCCTAAGATGGTTGATATCCACACAGAATGTTGAGGTTAAGCTTATGAGCCTAAGTTGTATGGTAATAACAATAAGCTTGTCTTCTGCATAATTAACAACCTAAGTTTGCAGACCAAAATTAGAGAAAAAGGAGCGCTGCAAGGAAACCCAAAATTTTTGCCCTATTCTTCTAAGGTCATTGAAGACTCAGGACATATGAGAACTTGTACTGTAACACCCTGTAACTCGGTAGTGTCCCAAATTTTCTGATCAAGGAGATTATGGGGACAAAGAGGAAAGTGATTGATGATGTAGAGTGTGCCAAAGGAGAGTCACATGAAGAGAAAACTTTCTCTCAGTCTTTCACAGAGGGCACACTGGCCAAGCAATGGCCGTGACTCATCCACATGTCTGACACTGACAAAGATTCTACAATCTCATTTCCAGGATCTCAGGATAAATCCTGAGGGGATTTGACTGACCTTATCAGACCCACAAGCCACAAGTCTTGTTGCATAGGTCCTGCTTTACCTTGGTCTTAACCATCCAGCAGAAAAGTATAAAAACAAAATATAGGAAGTAAAGGCATGCTGTTATGTTGAGCTGTAGGAGACTCAGGTCCACAATTTCTGACATTGCCAGTCAAGCAGAAGGCCCAATACTATTATGGGCTACTGGACTCTTAGAATATTTTACTGAGTTTACACACCTATAATATTCAAATAAAGGAACTTAACAAAAAAGGGGATACAGATGAATGTTCATTTTTTATCTGTTTATTCAAAGTGGTTAGGATAGATATATAGTTACATTCACTTAATGAATAAAAGGATTTGTTCTAATGGTGTTTGTAAATAAGATCTTAAGTCCACATCTTGTAGAGCAATTAACCACTAGGATGAATGTATGCAATTTGTTAATCATTGAAACTGTCCTACCAATTTGAATGGAAACTCTCTCATTGCTATTTGTGTCTCTCTAAAATTATGGAAAAAAAGACAAAAATTAATCAATTTAAGTAGTCATCTGTCATTAAAAATAGATGATATAGTGGAGGAATTGACACCTTATGAAGGAGACAAAAGAACAAGATGCCTAATTTTTTTCATAGTATGTCAGAAGGAAGGCAACATGTATACAGTGTAGTCACTTAAGTTTATCATTTGTCATTCTTATGCTAATGAAACCCAAGTGTTTACATGTGAGAAGTTTTGATGGTAGTATAGGGTGGTAGAGATAGTTGTCATAGGTAAAAAAAATCACAAACTTCATTTTATTTAAATTTTTATTGATGATTTTATTTCCAGTTATTATAATATATTCCAATGAAACATTAATACTCTCCTTTTAGAAATTTTTTTCCCTTTAGCATCACAATATCACGAAATGTAGAACTAGTATCAATTTGAAGTTTCACATGTGTAATGCTCAAATTTCTTGTTACTAAAACAAAATCAAAACTTAAAATTTCCTCATAATTTCAAAGATTTCAGTCTATGTTCCACTGATTCCAAAGCAGAAATATCATGACAGAAGGGCATAGCTGAGCAAAGTTATTCACTTCTTGCCACCTCAGAAGCAAAGATCAAGAGAAGAGCCTGAGGTCTGGCCAAATAGCTTAGCGGATTAAAGAGCCTGCTTAGGCAGATTCAGGATCCAGGAGTTTTATCCCAGCCCTGCTGTGCTGGCTCCATCCCTGGGCACACTGAGATGGCGATTAAGACTGGATGTAGTGGCACACACCCGTAATCCCAGCACTTGGGAGGCTGTAAACAGGAGAATCACTATGAGTCTGATCTACA
>NW_004525113.1:117510-121833 GCF_000260255.1 Octodon degus
AGAGAGAGAGAGAGAGAGAGAGAGAGAGAGAGAGACCAGATGTACTCATTAAAGTTGCACCATGTCCGTGACCAACTTCCCTCAACTAGGCAACCCCTAATAGCTCATTCAGAGCTATTAGGGAGTTAGTGCACTACAAAAATCCGTGCCTTATGCAGGAATATCTTAACAGTGTCAACAACCAAGTACATGGATCATAGCATGCAAAAATTCAGTGTCATTATTTATTTGTTTTCATAATATAAATTTGTCAGAATTGGGGGCAAGGTGCAGAAATGCTGTTCCTGTATTTTACATTCCTTTGAAGCTTGAGTTATTTTAAAATATCTTATTTATTTATGAAGATGTTTATTATAATAATTTTTAGTAAGTTTTTTAAATGTATTTGGTACAAGGTCGCAGTATGCAGCTTGTACTCACAGTGAGTCTCCTGTTTTCAGCCTCCC
The DNA here is from genome assembly GCF_000260255.1 of Octodon degus. Classification (NCBI taxonomy): domain Eukaryota; kingdom Metazoa; phylum Chordata; class Mammalia; order Rodentia; family Octodontidae; genus Octodon; species Octodon degus. Next base: position 117,957 of record NW_004525113.1, read on the forward strand.
CAGTGCTGGGACTACAGGCATACACATCAAGCCCAGTCTTGATAACCACTCAATGTGTCCAGAGTTGGGGCTGGTGCGGCATGTGGTGCCTGGGATCAATTGCCCATCCCAGCACTTGTCTAAGTAGGTGCTTAGTCCTCTGACCTATCTTGCTGGCCCCATGTAAAATGTTATGAACTTGAGCCAGGAAGAAAATTGTGTTTTGGTCAAAAAATATTTTAATTAACAGGTAGAAATGTAGATTTTATGACCTTCATTGACCTATCTTTTCTCTGATCCCTTAAATCAATTTTCATACTTAAGTGGAAAATTTCATTGGAAAATTTCTGTAATTGCTTGGAGACTTTGGAGAGTCACAAGGCAACACCACTCTGCACAGTCAATTAAACCCAGTGCCTTGCACAGTATTAAACTGACATAAAGAACAGTTGATAGGCTATTACCAGAGTAATTACTAATCTCTTATGAAATTATATTTTATTTGTTTAATATTTATTTATTTATTTGTTTATTTTGACCAAACTGTGGATTGAATCCAGGCCCTTGCACTTGCCAGGGAAACACTTATTCCACTGAGCCATCTCCGCAGCCCCTCTTATGAAATTTTAAACCAACAACCTTTACCCCAAATTAGGTTGTATACACTGAAAAAGTTCAGATTTCTAAATATTGGTAAATTTCCAGGAAAAAGAATCACAGTTATGCTCTTTTGATAACATGACTACTTAGGTAATGAATAAGATTTTATTAATTGAATTTTGATTTTTATTGCTAACATTAAATTACTATCCATATTTTTGCTGACTGTCAACAAAAATGTTTGTGTCATGTATTACACTTCACATTCTTAAAATGTAATTAATCTGGCATGTTCTAATACCTGAAAATGAGAAGAAAAGCCTGAAAAAGACTCATATGTTAGTGGAAAGCAAAAAATTTTGTTCATTGTACTTAATGTATATGCAACAGTTAATTGTGACGTCACATTAAATGGACTAAGAAATGCCTAGCAAATTAGTGAAGAACAATTCTGGATCTGTCTGGATGATTGGCTTGTAAACTGCCACCTGCGGAGGTGCCACTCCGTCTGTGGGTGGCACTAACTAATAAGCTTATAACCTGGATTGAATGAAAATGGAAAGAAGGGCATCTTCCCCTTTGCTTTGAAGAGGAGCTATAATCTTCATTATTGTCTTTGGATGTTCATATGCAGTTTCAGGATGCCAGCAGAGACTCTTCAGTCTTCCAAGGTAGACCTTGAGGCTTTTTGACACAGAATCTTACCAGACATTTCAGTGAGTACCAAGCCTTTGGCAGTCAGCTTTCAACTGGATCCTTCAGTTCCCCAGCATATCAGAGGGACATTCTGAAGTTTTTAAGGCTGATTCTTTTTCTTATATATATTTTAATAATTTTATTGAGAAAAAAGTAACAATGAGATAGTTTCAAAACAGGTTAGCAGTACAGTTACAATAATTAATACATTGCATATTGTTGTCTCTGTAGTAGTTGTTTCTAGTACAAGATGCAGACATGATATCTTCTCTAAACACTATTAGTCCGAAACCTTCTTCTTATTGAACTAAGAGAAAGTAGCTGTATATTTTTGCTATTTTTGTATATACAGATATATATTTTTACACTACAAAATGATTCATTTATTTATTTATTTATTTATTTATTTTTAGGCACAACTGGGGATTGAACTCAGGCCCTTGTGCTTGCCAGGGAACTGCTTATTCCACTGCAACATCTTCCCAGCCCCAAATGGTCTATTTATATGCCCTTTTTTGCTTACTTTTGTCAAACATGTGTATTCCATTGCCACTCTTCAGGCAGTCATTATAAGCCCATTTAGTGACCCTTAACATACATGGTACACAGTATAGTAAATCAATTCATAGTTTTAAAATTTTACCAGTATAATATAATATGCTAGAAAGACCAGGTTTTCTGTTTTCTCATTTATACTTACTGAGTGTACTTCTTTGACAGAGACTGCCTGCTATCTTATAAACAGGTTCTATTTGTCAAAAACCTACAGATGGCTATTCATTGTATGTGCTGAAAAAAAAAAAATACTGAGCGTAAAAGTTTTGTTGAAAGCACCCTTAGCATCATCTTGAAATATTAAAAAAAATTACCAAGTCACAATAAAGAAACACTTGAATTTTAGTAATTAATTTTCCTTAAGCACACTTATGGCCATTCTTTGCAAAGAAAGAGAAGATATCTCATTAACACTGGGTGTCATCTAATTCACTGAACCAAACAGTGTAAACAGCTGCTGATTCTGAAGCTTTACTGCAAGCATTTGTAAATCTAGTATTTATTGAATATATATAGTATGTCACAATCTATGTTATGCACTGAGGATACAACAGTCAACACAGAAGATATATTTAGGAAATCATATGGTGTTATAGACTAACAATTATTGAAGATAGTTTAGTACCATTTTTTAAACAAACATTTACTTCAGAGAAAGTATAGCAGTAATTAGTATGACATGACAAGCAGTACATATGTAGAAGACCAGAATGACAGGCATTCCAAGAACGACCCTATTATTAAACATTACTATCTTCAGTGCAGTTGTTGAATTCACAGGGGTCAGCATAAATGAAAACAACAGACATTGAAAAAAAAAAGTCATAGGACTGTCCTGCCACTATGCTGTATATGGTTAGATTTCTAAATTCTGTGTAAAAATATGTAATTGTTTATTTGTATTTTTAAAATATTTTATGATTTTTTTTCTTTTTTTCTTCAAACTCTGTAAGGATTTAAAGTTTAACATGTCAATATTAAATGGAAAATACCTATTACATGCTATGTCTTAGATGTTTGATATTCAGACAGATAGTGAGTTTAAACGCAACTGCCTATGTTATAGGGTAATAATACCATTAAACTTCTCTTCTGGAGGGTTAACAACTTAAGTTTGAAGACAAAAATCAGAGAAAAAGAAGAGCTACAAGGACAGCCAACATTTTGGCCTTAGCCCTTCAAGGTCAGTGAGGACTCAGGACATAGGAAAACCTGTACTGTAACATCCTGTAACTCATAACTGGGACTAACATAACTACTATGTTCCAAATTTTCTGATCAAGAAGATTATGGGACCACAGAAGAAAGTGATTGATGATGTAGAGTATGCCTAAGGAGAGTCACATGGAGAGAAAACATTTTCTCAAGCTTTCACAGAGAGCAAATTGCTCAAGCATTGGACATGACTCATCCACATGGCTGACACTGATAAAGGGTCTAAAACTGCAGAACAGGGTTTCAGGGAAAATTCTAAGGGGACTTGACTGACCTTGTCAAATACAAAAGTTACAATTCTTGTTATATAGGTCTTGCTTTATCTTGGTCTTACCATCCAGCAGAAAACTATAAAAATGAGATACAAAAAGTAAAGTCATATTAATAGGCTGAGCTCAAGTCAAGAACTTCTGACATTGTCAGACATATGGATAACCCTACTATTATGGACTACTGGACTATATTAGATTATTTTGCTGAATTCATGCACTACAATATTTAAATGGCAATAGAATATCTATCTCTGACAAAACTAGACAAAAAAGGGGGGATACAAATGAACAACCATTTTGTATCTGTATATAAAAAGTAGTTAGGATAGATATACAGCTACTTTCTCTTAGTTCAATGAGAGGAAAGATTTGTCCTAAGTGTTTGGACATGAAATCATGTCTGCATCTTGTAGTATGAATAGCCACTATAAAGACAACAATATGCTATGTATTAATTATTGAAGCTATTCTACTAATCGGTTATGAAACAATCTCGTTGCTATTTGTTTCTCAATAAAAATAATAAATAAATAAATAAATAAATAAATAAATAAAATAAT
>NW_004525113.1:128733-131699 GCF_000260255.1 Octodon degus
AATAAATAAATAAATAAATAAAATTAAAAAAAAAGAAAAAAAAAGAAAAAAAAAGAAAAGATGTTCATTACAAGTACAACCACACACAAAAATGAAGTTAGCTTTAAAATTGTACCCCCATATAATCAGTTCAATTGGTGAGTCCACATTCATTTTTATGAGCAAATTATTTCTACATTGATTAATATAAACAGAAAATTCTAGAAATAAACAAATTTAAGTTATGTAAAACTGTATAATGAGAAGGTCTCAATCTGCAATAACACAATTTGTAGAACCTAGGAAAACTTAGAGTAGGTGACGTTGGGTGTTCTCTGACATCAGGGTAAAGTAAACATTAAGGCATAAAAAAAAAGAGTGCTAGTCTCTCAGTGGTAATGGTTATTCCTACACACTAGAGATAATTACAAACAGTATCCCAAGAACAGAATTTTAAGGCAATTATGATATTTATTTGTAGTTTCTTTCAATATTGCTTGAACTTTGTATATAATTATTCGAATTTAGTACTCGTAATTCCATGTGGAATTAACATTTCCCTAATTCGATTGGAAACGTCTTTCCCAATGCTAATGTAAATGTTCTGAATCTTCCCAAAATATTTTCCAGGAGAAAACTCTAGAACTCACATTTTATTGATTTTTAATTCCTTTTGTTATATTACCTGCAGATATGCAATTCAGACTGCGATTCTTGATTACAAAAAATTATTTGCTTACATTACATATATAATCAGAATATCACTTATCCTAAAGATTCCTAACTAATACCATAAACTTAGATATTAAATTTTGTTTTCCAGTTTTAAACCTCCGATTTGCTCTTTTCCTATTACTAACTTGTTTCACGTGTTAAACGAATTGATGAGTATATTCAAAGGAAATCTATACCTACTGTAATCACATATGTTTGTGTTTTCTAGTAAGATCATTTCATGCTTCCTAGACTTTGAGTAATTTTTTGTTTGTTTGTTTGTTTGTTTGTTTTGCGGAACCTGGGATTGAACTCAGGCCCTTGCGCTTGCCAGGGAAGTGCTTATTCCACTGAGCCATCTCCCCGGTCCGACTTTGAGTAATTTTATTAATGTGTTAGTTATAGAAAACTGTCGGGGGCATTCAACATGATTTTGGCAGAAAATTATTTCATAATTAAATGTTGATTAGGGCTTATCTGAAGCCTAGAATCTTGCCATGAGAACTGGCTGTGGTAGCTGGAAACGTAAGTCTTTTTGCCTCTGGTCACAGTTGAGGTTTCAATGATTCTGTCATGCTAGGATGACCTAGGGAAAAACTATCACCTTATAATTCTGGTTCCTTTAAAACAAAATGGTAATTTTAAAGGTGGTTGCAATATAACAATCATTTTTGAATTCTTGTCATTTTCTTTAGTTGACTTCTTTAATATTTCCAATATTTTATTATTTTTATTGTCTTAAAATTATATAATAAAAAGGACTTCACCTTAGGGACATGACAAGCTTATTAACCCACAGTGTCTCTCCAATGTCTTCATTAACATTAGTATCCTCATTAGCATAAGATGATCACCACTCCTTGCAAAATTCCCTCACCATTTTTCTCAATCAATAAATGCTAAGATTCTGGGGGCCTCTTGGCCTTTTGTTCCCTATGAAGGTCAGCCTAGTTCCCTGTTGAGTCACATTTTGTCTCTTGCTATTTCTTTTTATCATGTGTAGTAACATTTTGTGAGACATTGGGGATTCACTGCAAGTGGTCCCAGTAGAAAACTAATAGCAGTGAAAATGACCATTGCCCATAGACAAATGAATTCTGTCATGTACAAATGTAATCGATCTTTCCCCATAGTGCAGTTTTACCTGTTGTTATACATATAATTCAGTATCACTTCCTACATATAAGAGCGTCATTGTTTGAATCTCATTTTAAATAGTTGCAACATACCACTTTCTTGTTCCCATATTGATTAATTAAATGATGCATTTGGCATATGTTCTTTTTTATATTTATATGGGAAAAGTAATCCCAAACTTTTTGAAATGGAATCTTCAAAAGGCTCCAAACAATTCTATAAAATATTTCTTTTATTTAAGAGAACTCATTTTTCAATGTTTTTCTGTTTTCAGGATACTTTTGTGCTTAGTATAATACACTCAATTATTTCTACTCCCATTTGTGTAGTAAATAACCCATTACATTTTATACTTTGGCAATGAGCCAACATGCTGGAATTTCAAATTTCATCATCTAAATAGAATTTGAAAAAGTTAGAAAATTGCATACATTTTTCTGTTTCCCTATGATTCTAATTTGCAAAGAGCAAGGCAGACAGACTACACCATGGCTAATAGAAATCACAAGCAACAATATTGAAATTTCACATATTAACTTTTCTGCATAATTAAAAGTTTACATTACATAAAATATAATAAATTTATTAACTCATTTATTTTTAATTATTTTTATGATTTCTCAAATTAATCTCTAGTCCTTAATGAAATTTTCATTAACAGATGGCTGACAAATACAACCAAAAATAAAAATAAAATAGCATATTTCTTTCCACAGTTTTTCACTTTTCTAATGGAAACCTATTCAAGAATGATTTATTATGAATCTGATTCCAAGAATTAATGAACATAAATATGAAACTGGAGTATCATTCTGAAAAATTACACAAAGTTATATATTACATGAAAATTATAGAAATCCACCCTTGGTTATGGCTCAATATATTTCAGTTGTAAATATCCACCACATTTTCTTTGTCCACTCACCTGTTGATTGTGTATCTAAGTTGTTTTGAAAGCTATGTCATGTAAATTGTGCTATAAACATGCATATAAGGCATTAGAATAGTATGATGGGGCCGGTGAGATGGCTCAGTAGAATAAACACTTCCTGGGCATGTGCAAGGGCCTGAGTCCAATCCTCGGTTCTGAAAGAGAGAGAGAGAGAGAGAGAGAGAGAGAGAGAGAGAGAGAGAGA
>NW_004525113.1:132361-135750 GCF_000260255.1 Octodon degus
AAGAAGAAGAAGAAAGGAAATTCAAAACTTGAAGTTGGAAAGTATACATACACAGGATTATGTACCTTACAAGTTGCATGAAATCTCATGTGAATTCAAAACCCCTTCTATGTGCAATTTTAATGATTAGTGTATATGATACTATTTCAGTCTTCACTCTTGTCATAAACACAGTAGTTGTGAAGCGTAATGGAAAAGTAACAGAAGAATGGAAAGTGATAAAATATATTTAACTTTTATAGATGTCCCTTTCCTTTAAATAATTCACAAACAAACAAATCTTCGATCAATATAATGATAAAAAATGAAAATGCTATTAATTTATATTAGTCTCTTTAAAGGAACAGTTAGTGTATATATGATTTAATCAATTTCACACACCTGTACCTGGTAATCCAGGCAATTACTTTGAAATTAACAGCATGCAATAAAATAACCATTGTTAATTTCCTATCATCTTTTCTTTTAAATTCTTTATCATTTTAATTGATTGTTTTGTCTCTCTGAAAAAGATGAAGGGCTGCGGTGATAGCTCAGTGGTCTAAAGCACCTGCTTAGGCAAGCTTAGGCAAGTGCAGGGGACTGCACTTCAATCCCTGACACCACATGCTGTGCCAGCGCCACCCCTGTGTGCGCAGAACTTGCCACAAAAAAATGTTTAAAGTTGAAGATGGAGTCCAAGAATGGGCCCCACTCCCAACATTAACACGAACAGAAATTAACCTCCATCAAAGGCTAGCAATTAGAGGTAGGAGAAAGAAAGTGAACAAAAGGCAAATAATATTAAAAAGGTAAGCCAATATATATCAATTGCAACCATCAATGTAAAAAATCTCAACACACCAATCAAAAGACACAGACTGGTATAATGGATAAGAAGCAATAACAACAATATACTGTAATCGAGAAATACACTTAATCCTAACAGGAATTCATAGACAAAAAGTCAAAGCATGGAAAAGTGTTATACATACCAAAGAAAGCCAGAAAGAAGGAATATTAGTTATTCTATGCGCAAACAATGCAAACTTTAAGCCAAAATTTATCAGAAGAGACAAAAATGGTCATTACATACTAATTAAAAATATAAGAATACATAGCAATCATTAATATGTGTGCATGAAACTCCTCAAAAAACTGTGAGTGGAAATCTCATACAACCCACATATTGCTCTTCTGGGTATTTTTCCAAAAGAACTGAAAACATCATACCATAGTGATATATGTGTACCCATGTTTATCGCAGCACAATTTGCATTGACAAATCTGGAAAACAAGCCAAATCCCCATCACCTGAGGAATGGTATTTTATAAAATGGACTATTACTCTGCTATAAAGACAAACAGGAAGTCCAGAGAGGTGAATGAATATAACTAGAAGCTACTCTTTTTTATTTTTTTAATATTTTTATTGAGAAACAAATAACAATGAGACAGTTTCACAACTGATTACTAGTACATTGTCAACAATTAATACATTGCATATTGTTGTCTTAGTGGTTACATATTGTAGATGATTAAGACCTGATATCCTTTCTCAAACACTATCAGAACAAAACGCTCTATTAATTGAATTAAGAGAATGGAGCTGTATATCTATCCTAACTATTTGAAATATACAGATACAAAATGGTGGTTTATTTGTATCTCCTTTTTTGGTTAATTTTGTCAAAGAAGGGTATCCCTTTATCATTTAAATACTGTAGGTGCATGAATTCAGTGAAATATCCCAATATAGTCCAATAATCCATAAGTAGTGAGGTTTCTATTCAGAACTTGTAAAATTTTTTTCAAATCAAATTGGTAGTACAGTTTCAATAATTCGCACATTGCATACATTCTTCCTAGTGGTTAATTGCTGTACAAGATGCGGACATGATATCCTATCTACAAACATCATTAGAACAAATCACTCTATTCACCAAGAGAATGTAACTATATATCTATCCTAACCACTTTGAACACACAGACACAAAATGGACATTCATCTGTATACCCTTTTTTGTTAAGTTCCATTATTTGATTATTATAGGTGTGTAAACTCAGCAAAATATTCTAAAAGAGTCCAGTAGCCTATAATAGTATTGGGTCTTCCGCTTGACTGGCAATATCAGAAATTGTTGACCTGAGTCCCCTACAGCTCACCACGACAGCATGGCTTTACTTCTTATATTTCAGTTTTATACTTTTCTGCTGGATGGTTAAGACCAAGGTAAAGCAGGACCTATGCAAAAACAGTTGTGGCTTTTGGGTCTGATAAGGTCAATGAAATCCCCTCAAGATTTATCCTGAGATCCTGTACCTCAGATTGTAGATCCTTTGTCAGTGTCAGCCATGTGGATGAGTCACGGCGATTGCTTGGCCAATGTGCTCTCTGTGAAATCCTGAGAGAATGTTTTCTCTCCATATGACTCTCCTTGGGCACACTCTACATAGTTGATCCCTTTCTTCTTTGGCCCCATAATGTCCTTGATCAGAAAATTTGTGACACTACCGAGTTACAGGATGTTACAGTAAAAGTTCTCATATGTCCTGAGTCTTAATTGAACTTGGAAGGCTAGGGCCAAAATGTTGGCTTTCCTTGCAGCCCTCCTTTTTCTCTAATTTTGGTCTGCAAACTTAGGTTGCTAACCATCCAGAAGACAAGCTTATTGTTATTACCATAAGACTTAGGCTGTTAAGCTTAACCTCACTATCTGTCTGAATATCAAACATCTTAGGCATAATATGGAACAGGTAATTTTCATCAAGTATTGATATGTTGAACTTTAAGTCCCGACAGAATATGATAAAAAAACACTTAAAAATTAGAATATATTTTAGAAATAGGCATAAATAATTATATATTTCTTATGTTTACACATAAGTCCAAAAATTTCACCATATAAAACCTTGAAGCTGGAAAGTCCCACAATATTCCTTATCCTGTCTCTTGCTTTCATTCAGCACACCCTTATTCTTGAACAACCATCTACTTGAGAGACATCATAGCAGCAACTGGCATTTCATGACAAGCAGCCCATATTCAGAAGACCAGAATGACAGGCACTCCAAGGATGAAACTACTGTTACACATTACCATCTGCAGCGCAGTTGCTTTGTTCACAGGTATCAGTATATATAGCCATTTGAACATATACTCATAAGTGAAATAAACCAGACACACATGTGTAAATATCATATAGTCTCCCTTGTATAAGAACTCAAAAGAAGAAATACAAATAGAAAGGTATAATACAAGTAATAGAAGCGATTCTGATAAGAGAAATTAATGAAACCCACATTTGTAAATACTGTATTGTCCCCCTAGTATAATAACGTGAAAGAATAAAAAAAAATCTGAAAGGAGTAATAGATATAGTAAAACAGAAAGAAACTGAACATAATGA
>NW_004525113.1:135855-143702 GCF_000260255.1 Octodon degus
ATAATACAGGATAACTGAGATTATTGTACTAACCCTTCCATCACGTTTTAAAATATTTTCAGGCTCCTCTACACCCCCTGGACTTCTCCAGGTCCAGCCCAGTCCCTCCGCTGGAGTGAGACCTTCCACTGTGTTCTCGAGTCTCCTCCACCCCTTCTGGATCCAGCTCAGCCACCACACGTGAATGAAACCTTGCACCTCACTCTCTTGAACCCTTCACCACTCTGGAGCTAGCACAAGCCCAGGCCCAGCGAGTGTGTGGGAGAGCTTCTGTGCTCCCCTGCACCACCAGGATTTCTCCAGATCCAGCCCAGGCAGCCTCTTGAGTGAGACTTTCCTCCGCTCTTCAGGATACCTCCACCCCTTGGGATCCATCCCAGGCCCCTGCATGTGTGAGACTGTCCTCCACACTCTCAGGAAACCTCCACCCCTCCGGATCTAGCCCATGCTCCTGCGAGAGTGAGACTTTCCTTCACGCTCTAAGAACCCCTCCACTCCTCTGGAGCAAGCCCAAGCCCAGGCCTGGTAAGTGTGTGGGAGAGCTTCTCTGCTCCCCTGTGCTACCAGGACCTCTCTGAATCCAGCCCAGGTCAGACTCATGAATGAGACCTTCCACCGCACCCTCTGGAACCCTCGAACCGTCCAGACACACACCAAGCTCAGATCCTATAAGTGTGCGGGAGAGCTTCCCCAGGCCCCTGCACCCACTGGTACCCTCCAGAACCAGCCCATACAGGCCTGGGGTGAAACTCTGAAGGGGAAGTCTCTGCAGAGTGAATAGGGGCCAGAACCACCCAGGTAACACAGAAGAAGAACATCTTGCCAGAGGAGCACAATAGGTTCACTGCCAGGGCTGCAGCAGGAAGGAGCCGATCACAGTATACAGAATCAAATCAAGTGCAACTGGATGAATTCAAACATCATAGATCTGCACCCAAACATCAGTAGGTGCTAAGGTTATGAATGCACCAAAGCTCTACACCAAACCTCAGAGGACAATGCTATATAAAATGAAAAATTGAAGGAGTAAAATGCAAACTCAGAATTCAAGCCCACCCAAAACAAATGCAGAGGACACTAGCACACAAGAAATTGGGAATCACACAGGTGAAAGTTCTAAATCAAGAGTCTGAAATAAAGAAACAATAACAGAAAGGTATAGAAGAACTGAGATCAGAAATATCCTTTGAAATGAAAAAAGAAATCTCTGATTTAATAGCAATTGTAGTCAAGAATCAAATGCAGAAACAGACAGAGGAAAGAACATCAGAAATAATTTCAGCAGTAAAACAGTTATTAACTGCTTCTAAAGAAGACACTGATAAAAAAATAGACGAGATTAGAAAAACGAAGAATTCCTTGAATGAACAACACAGGAAAGAAACACATCAGAAGAAGCAATGTCAGATAGAGAGGAATTTAAAATCTCTATCACAAGCTAGCAAAACCATTTGAGTGAAAGTGAAAATAGAGTTTTAGACCTAGAAGAAGCTGTTGCATCTAATGTAAAGGAAAGAAAAGATCTCTTAAAAACAACTAGGGTGCCAAAAGCTACAACTCTTGTTGCATAGGTCCTGCTTTACCTTGGTCTTAACCATCCAGCAGAAAAGTATAAAAATGAAGTATAAGAAGTAAAGCCATGGTGTTATTTTAAGCTGTAGGGGACTCAGGTCAAGAATTTCTGACATTGCCAGTGAAGCAGAAGACCCAATACTATTATGGACTACTGAAGTCTTTTAGACTATTTTGCTGAGTTTACACATCTATAATATTTAAATGATGGAACTTAACATAAAAAGGGAATACAGATGAATGTCCATTTTGTGTCTGTGTATTCAAAGTGGTTAGGATAGACATATAGTTACATTCTCTTAATGAATAGAGTGATTTGTTCTAATGGTGTTTGTAAAGAGGTTATCAAATCCACATTTTGTTGTACAGCAAATAACTACTAGGAAGAATGTACACAATGTTTTAATTATTGAAACTGTCCTACCAATTTGGTTTGAAACTGTCTCATTGCTATTTGTTTATCAATAAAATTATGGAAAAAAATAAAATTTAAAAAAACAACTAAGATGCAGGTAATAGTAATTCATCAATTGCAAGACGATGCAAAGATGAACAATGTGAGACTAACAGGCTCACATCAGTGAGAAAGAAGGAGTCAATATAAATGATATAAAAAGAATATAAGCAGAAGTAATAGCAGAAAAATTCCCAAATATGAGGAAACAATATGACATTCAGGTAAACAAATCATACAGAACACCAAATAATTTCAAACCAATTAAAAACACACCAAGACATATAATACTCAAGATCCCAGAAATCCAGTATAAGAACAATATAGTTAAAGCTATTAGATAAAATAAACAGTTCACATTTAAAGGAAAATCAATAAGAAAAAGGGCACATATCACTTTCCAAAACATGAAGGCAGAAAGAGCAAGGAGCAGAGTACTTCAACTCATCTACAAAAACAAATCCCAGCCCAGACTACTAAACCCTACAAAACTGTCTTTCAACTTTGATTTAAAACTGAAATACTTCCATGACAAAAAACAACAAAATAATTTCCTGACTGCAAAGCCAAGCATACACAGACTACTACAAGATGTTCTAGAGACAGACCAAAATGATCAGAACTCCACAAAAGGGAACAGAATGAATCCACTCAATATGGCAAACAAACACAGGAGAAAAAGGAGTAAACGACAATAGGGAAATAACATGTCAATTATAAGCCAATACATCTCAATTATAACAATCAATGTAAATGGACTCAATTCACCAATTAAGAGAAATAGACTGGCACAGTGGAAAAGGAAACAAAATCCAACAATACGCTCTACACAAGAAACACACTTAACTCACAAAGAAATTCATAGGCTGAAAGTCACAGGATGGAAAACAATACTACAAGCCCCAGGACATAAGAAAAAAGCAGGAGCAGCAATCCAGTTCACAGACAGTCTCAACTTCAAACTAAAAATGATCAAACAAAATAAAGAAATCCACTATATACTAGTTAGGGGAAAAATTCAAGAGGAACAGGTAACTCTCATAAATATGTGCACACAAAATACCTAGCACCCAACCATATAAAAAAAAATTTAATGGATATAAAAATGTAATTTCCAATACACAAACTTAACAAGAGACCAAAACACCATATTATCACTAAAAGATAGGGCAAGGAGACAAAAAATTAGAAAATAATTAGAACTGAACCAGAGCTTGTAACAAATGCACTTAGTGGACATATGCAGATTGTTCCTCAAAAACACACCTGAGTATATGTTTTTTTCAGGGGCACATAGGTCGTCTTCTAAAACAGACCACATACTAGTCCACAAGACATTCTTAAGTATATGAAAGAAAACAGTAGTTATAACATGCATATTATCTGAGCACAGAGCAATGAAACTGGAAATAAATGACAAAAGAAACAAGAAAAACATAATAAATGCATGGGAATTAAACAACACTGTACTCAGCAGTCAATGCTTCACGGAAGAAATTAAACAAGAAATAGAACTATATCTACCCTTAAATGAAAATTCAAGCACAGTTATCAGAATTAATGTGATGCTATGAAAGCAGTTCTCTAAAGCAAATTTATGCTAAGACTTCACACATTAGGAACACAGAACGGGAACAAACAAGCACACTAATGCTGCACCTCCAACACCTAGAAAAGGAAGAGCAAACCAAACTCAAAGCCCAAAGATGGGAAAAAATCATAAAGATTAGAGAAGAAATTAATTCAATCAACATGAATAAAACAGCTCAAAGAATTAATGAATCAAAAATCTGGATCTTTGAAAGATTTAATAAAATTAATAAGCCCCTAGCTAACCTTATCAAAAAGAGGAAAGAAAAAATTCAAATACAAGCAATAAGGAATGAAAAGGGTGAAATGACCAGAGACCCAGTGGAAATTCAGAACATTAAGAGTAGTTACCTTGAGACTATTTACTCTCACAGAACAGAATTTACCGATAAAGTGGACGGATTCCTAGAAAGATACAAATGACCAAAACTGAATCAAGAAGATATGACAGGGGCCTGGCAGGTGGCTTAGTGGAATAAGCGCTTCCCTGGCAAGCACGAGGGCCTGAGGTCAATCTCTAGTTCCGAAAAAAAAAAGATATGACAACTCTCAATAACCGAATGAAAGCCAATCAAATGGAAAATGTAATAAAAAAAGAAAACCTACGAAAAAAGAAAATTTCAGGTCTTGACGGATTCATACCTGAATTCTAAAAAAATTTTACAAAAGATGTAATTCTTAGACTCCTCAAACTCTTCAAAAAAATTGAAAAGGAAGCAATTCTCCCAAAATTATTCCTGTAGGTAAGTGTTATACTGCTACCAAAACCAGGGAATGACACAACTAAAACCAGAACTGCAAGCCAAACTCCTTCATTAATATAGATGCAAAAATCCTCAATAAAATCCTAGCAAATAGAATGCAGCAAATCACCAGGAAGACTATAAACCATGACCATGTTGGATTCATCCCAGAGATGCAAGGATAGTTCAATATTCAAAAATCTATAAATGTAACACACTATACCAATTGAACAAAAACCGAAAACCACATGATCATTTCAATCTATGCCAAAAAGTTTTGATGAAGTACAACACTCATTCATGTTTAAAGTCCTACAGAAAATTGGATTAGATGGTCACTACTCAATCTGGAAAAATTCATCTGTGACTACCCAACAAATACTATAAGTCTAAATGAGAAAAATCTGAAATAATTTACTCTCAGATCTGGTACAAGACAAGGATGACGTCTACCATCAACCCTATTCAATATACCTCTGAACTCATTAGCTAGTGCAATTAGACAAGAGGGAGAAATAAAAGAAATAAGAATAGGTAAAGAAGAAGTAAAATTATCTTTATTTGCAGAAGACATGACCCTTTACTTGGAAGACTCAAAATACTTCACCAAGGAGCTACTAGAATTGATACACAAATTCAGTACCATAGCAGAATACAAAGACAATACCCAAAAGTCAATAGCATTCCCCTACACAGACAACAAACACTCTGAGAAGGAAATTATAGAAACAATATCTTTTACAATAGCACTGCAGAAAATGAAATACCTTGGAATTCATCTAACTAAGAAAGTCCAACATCTTCTCAAGGAAAATTACACTACTCTGAAAAAACAGATCGTAGAGCATTTCAGAAAATGGAAAGACATTCCCTGCTCCTAGATAGCAAGAAACAACATTGTGAAGATGGCTAAATTCCAGATTGCTGTAAGGATTTAACACAATCCCTATCAAACTAACACCAACATATCTCACAGACCTAGATAAATGGTTCCTAAAATTTATTTGGAACCAGAAGAGACCTAGAATAGCAAAGGCAATCCTCAGCAACAAAGACAAGGCACGAGGAATCACAATTCCTGACTTGAAATTGTGCTGTAAATCTACTGTGATAAAATCAGCATGGTACTGGCAATGAAATGGACCTGAGGATCAATAGGATATATTCGAAGATGCAGAGGCCTCTATGAACACACTCAGGCACCTTTGTTTCAACAAAGGTGTCAAATGTGCTTCCTCAGAGTAAGATAGCTTCTTTATCAAATAATGCTACTAAAACTGGCTCTCTACAGGCCAAAATGTAAAACTTGACCCAGGTATATCACCATACACTAAACTGAAGTCAAAATGGATTAAAGATCTAAACATTAATACAGAAACACTAAATCTCATGGAAGAAAAACTAGGCGGAATTCTTGAAGACATTGGAGTAGACAAAGAGTTCATGAACAAAAATCAAATCACATGGGTAATACTTGAAAGCATTAACAACTGGGACCTCCCCTTATTGAGAAGTTTTGGTAGGTGAAAAGAAATTACCAGCAAAGTGGAATGAAAATCCACAAACTTGGTAAAAATCTTGACTAAGAAGCCCTCAGACAAATGTCTGCTCTGTAGAATTTATGAACAATTGATAAACATTATTAACCCAAAATTTAATGAACCAATCCAGAACAGAGCATCGGAGATAAGCACACACTTCTCACAGGACAAAATTAAAGAAGCGAATAAATAAGTGAAAAAATGCTCCACATCACTAGCCATCCATGAAATGCAAATTAAAACAACACTGGGATACCATCTCACCACAAAAAGAATGGCTATCATAAATAAATCAACCCAAAACAAATGTTGGAGAGGCTGTGGGGAAAAGGAACCCTTCTCCACTGCGGTGTAGAACTTCAAGATAAAATCTGAGGGGATTTGACTGACCTTCTTAATTCAAAAGCTACATTTCTTCTTATATAGAGATTGCTTTATCTTTTTCTTAACCATCCAACAGAAAAGTATAAGCACAAAGAATAAAAATGAAAGCATATTTATATGCTGAGCTATAAAAGGCTCAAGTCAACAACTTCTGACATTGCCAGTCTTACAGAAAACCCACTACTGTTATGGACTACTGGACTATATTGTATATTTTGCTGAATTTATGCACCTATAATATTTAAATAACAATAGAATACCCTTCTTGGACAACACTAAACAAAAATTGAGATCCAAATGAAAAACCGTTTTTTATTTGTATATTCAAAATGGTTAGGATAGATATACAGCTACATTCCTTAATTCAATGAATAGTAAGTTTCGCTCTAATAGTGTGTGTGGACACAATAGCGTGTCTGCATATTATACAGTGAATAACTACTAAGACAACAATATTCAATGTATTAACATTTCAAGCGATCTTACTAATGGGTTTTGAAACTGTCTCATTGCTGTTTTTTCTCAATAAAATTATTTAAAAAATAGAGTATAGTGTAATACCTATTTTGACATTTGATAATCCTTACATTATAAATAACCACATACTTTGTATACTGTTAAATACATGTGTCTACAGCACATATGTCCTTATCAAAAGTTGTAGAATTTTTTATTTTTTTAAATTTATTTATTTATTTATTTATTTATTTATTTATTTTGTGGAATAGGGAATTGATCTCAGGTCCTTGTGGTTGCCAGGGAAGCACTTATTAAACTGAGCCATCTCCCCGGCCCCGAAAGTTGTAGATTTTTACGTCATAATACTGCATTCTTTTTCTTTCTTTCTTTCTTTCTTTCTTTCTTTCTTTCTTTCTTTCTTTCTTTCTTTCTTTCTTTTTGTATTTTAGGGAAGGTTTTAGAGGGCGTTCAAGGTATCACTAGTGGATTAGACTCAGTGATCTGTCTGTTTACAGCATCTCAAGCACTGGTTTTACAGACTAGTGTCACCATGCCTAGTCTAAATTGTTGTCTCCCCATGCCCCATTGCCAGGGCTGGCATGGCAGACCCAGGGATTGAATTTACCAGCACATTTGCCTGCTTGTAGATGCTTTAATCCACTGAGGTATTTGGTCAGCCCTTGCATTATTTTTCTTAAAATTCCTCTAAAAGTTTTGAATGATTTTAGTTGTTAAATTTGGACTTCATGTCTTTTACTTATTATTAAAGGCATTTCTGAGATGGCTAAATATAAATGATGAATCAGTGAATGAAGGAATGAGAAATTTACTGACCAGGAAAGTTGAAAATCTGTACTGATAAAAGACCAGATGAGAAGTAGCTGGTATCCCGAGAAAAAACTTTTTAATCTCCAGGAAGAGGAAGTGATACTTTCTCTAGTATGATTTTGGACTTGGGCCATTCATATTTCTTATAAATTCAATGAGGTATTAATTATTTGTGTGGACTCTGGATCATTGAAAATAATTTATTACTAAGGCTATGAAATATATTTTAGTATTACAAAAGAATATGAAGGATGCAAGACTGGAATTAGCAACTTA
>NW_004525113.1:144911-151482 GCF_000260255.1 Octodon degus
ATTTGATTTGAAACTGTCTCATTGCTGTTTATCAATAAAACTTTGAAAAAAAACAACTGCACAATGATGATAGCAATCTGTAATAGAGGGGTCAGCCTTCGAAGACCATTCATTCTGGTCTTCTAAATACGTGCTTTTCTCATGATATATCAATTATTACTTTACTGTCTCAAAAACAAAATATTTGTTTTTTTTACATAAAAAGTAATAAATGAAAAAAGACACAAGGAAAAAAAGGAACATGACTGTTCTGCTACAATGCTGTACATGGTTAGATTTCTAAATTTGTATGTAAAATATGCAATTCTTTATTCATATTCTTTAAATACTTTTCATTTTTTAAATTATTTTCTCCATATTTTGTAAGGACTTAAAGTTTAACATATCAATACTTGATAGAAAATATCCATTCCGTGTTATGACTAAGATGTTTGATATTCAGACAGATAGTGAGGTTAAACCTAACTGCATATGTTGCAGGTTAATAATAAGCTTCTTTTCTAGAGGGTTAACAACCTAATTTAGCAGACCAAAAGTTCGAGAAATAGAAGGGCTGCAAGGATAGCCAACATTTTGACCCTAACCTTTCAAGGTCAATGAAAACTCAGGACATAGGAGAACCTATGCTGTAACATCATGTAACTCAGTTGTGCCCCAAATTTCTTATAGAGTAGATTATGTGGTCAGAGAGCAACGTGATTGATGATGTAGAGTGTGCCTAAAGAGAGTCACAGGAAGAGAAAACATTCCTTCATGCTTTCACAGAGAACACATTGGTCAAGCAATGGCTGTGACCATCCACAAGGCTGACACTGACAAAGGTTCTACAATCTGAGGATCTACAAACTGTGGTACATGGTTACAGAACAAATCCTGAGGGCACTTGAGTTACCTTATCACATACAAAAGTTACATTTCTTGTTATATAGGCCTTGATTTATTTTGGTCTTAACCATCCAACAGAAAATTATAAAAACTAGATATATAAAGTAAAGCCATATAGCTGTGAAAGGCCAAGTCAACAACTTCTGTGGATAACCCAATACTATTATGGACTAATAGACTGCTTTGGATTGTTTTGCTGAATTTATGCACCTATAATATTTACATGTCAATGGAATACCCATCTCGGACAGGACTAAAAAAAGAGGGGATACAACGGAAGGACCTTTTTGTATCTTTATATACAGAGTAGGATAGATATACATCTACTTTTGCTTCATTCAATGAGAAGAAAGATTTGTACTAATAGTCTTTGGACAGAATATACTCCCTGCATCTTGTACTATGGATAACCACTCAGAAGAAAACAATGTACAATGTATTAATTATTGAAACTGTCCTATTAATCTGTTTGGAAAAAAAAAGGTGAAATCACTAGAGATCCTATAGAAAATCAAAAGATCTTCAACACCTATTTCCAAAATTTATGTTCTCACAGATCAGAAAACACAGAAGAAATGGACAGAGTCCTAGATACATATGAAGAACCTAAATTGAATCAACAGGAAATAAAAACTCTAAATAAACTAACATCAGGGAAGTAAATAGAATGTAGTTTTTAAAAAACACTACCAACAAAGAAAAGCCTAGGTCCTGATCAACTTACAGATGAATTCTGCTAAAATAAAAAGAGAGAAGATTGAATGCTAAGTCTTTTAAACCTCTTCAATGAATTTGAAAGGGAACCAATTCTCCCAATCTCATTCCAGGAGGCAAGTATTAATATCCAAATTAGAGAAAGACCCAGCCAAAAAAAAAAAAAAACCTACAGGCCCATCTCCCTAATTAACAAAGATGGTGATATCCTCAAAAAAAAATACTAGCAAACAAAATACAGCAAGTCATAAAGAAGATTGCACATCACAAATAAGTGGGATGCATCCCAGGAGTGCAGGGATGGTTCAACAAATTGAAATCCATTACACAATACAACACGTTACCAAAGTGAAAGATGAAAAGCTTATGTTTATATCAGTAGATGCAGAAAAAGCTTTTGACAAAGTCCAACATTCTTTCCTGATGTAATCCTACAGAAATAGGAATAGATGATCTGTAACTCAACCTCATCAAAACCATCTATCAGAAATCAAGAGCTAGGGCCAGGGAGATGGCTCAGTGGAATAAGTGCTTCCCTGACAAGCTCAAGGGCCTGAATTCAATCCCCGGTTCCACCAAAATTGAAAGAAAGAAGAAAGAAGAAAGAAAGAAAGAAAGAAAGAAAGAAAGAAAGAAAGAAAGAAAGAAAGAAAGAAAGAGCTAACATCATGCTAAATAGAAAAAAATCAAAAGCCTTCACTTTAAATTCAGTAACAAGACAAGGATGCCCACTCTCACCACCCCTATTCAATACAGTACTGGAACTGTTAATCAGAGCAATTAGACAAGACAGATATATAAAGGAAAATGATTGGAAAGTAAGAAGTGAAATTATTATTTGCAGAAGACATAATTTTTCAGTCAAAACTCTAAAATCAATAGCATTTTTATACTGAAAGAGTGAACTCACTGAGAGAGATATTAGAGAAGCCACACCTTTCACAATAACACACACACACACACACACACACACACACACAATGAAATACTTAGGAATCGATCTCTCAAAGGAAGTAGATTTATAAAGTAAAAATTATAGTACTCTGAAAAAGGGATTGAAAAGGACTTTAGAAAACAGAAATATATTCCTTGCTCCTGGATAGGAAGAACTAGCATTGTGAAAATTGCCATACTCCCAAAATTATTACACAGTTTCAATGCTATCCCAATTAAAATGCAATTACTATACATCAAAGATCTGGAAAAACATTCCTAAAATTCATATGGAATCAGAAAAGCCATATAATTACAAAAGCAATCCTGAGGAATAAAGGAAACTCTGGAGACATCACAATCCCAGACTTGAAATTATTCTAAAAACGCACTTTTATAAAATCAGCATGGCACTGGCTAAAAATAGACATGACAATCAATAGAACAAATTAGAAAATGCAGACACAACAACAAGCACACTCAACCACCTTATATTTAACAAAGGGGCCAAACATGTTAATTGGAAGAAATATACCTCCTTTAATAAATTTTGTTGAAAATACTGGCTTTTCACGTGTTGAAAGCTAAAAGAGGACACATGCCTATCACCATGCATATAGAGTCAAAATGTATGAAATATTTAAATATTAATACTGAAACACAAAATCTTCTGGAAGAGAAAGCAGGTGGAAATCTTAAAAAAAACGTATGGCTACCTAGAGTTTATGAATAAAAAACAAACTGTCTAGGAACTCTTTCCTGTCTCTCTCTCTTTCTCTCTCTCTCTCTCTCTCTCTCTCTCTCTCTCTCTCGATGGAACTGGGGATTGAACTCAGGCCCTTGCACTTTCCAGGGAAGCACTTATTCCACTGAGCTATCTCCCTGGCCCCTTCTCTCTCTTTCTTTCTTTCATTTCTTCTTTCTATTTTGTATTTAGCACAGGTCTCCAGGGTCTCACTACACAGATTGGAATCATAGTGATCCTCTTGATTTCAGCCTCCCAAACCCTGGGATTGCAAGTGTGCTCCACCATACCCAGACTCAATCTCCATCTCAGCATGCACCAGGGGTGGGGCTAGCATGGCATGCAGAGGATGGAAACCCAGCCACTGTGTCTGACTAAGCAGGCGCTTTAGTCCACAGAGCTATTTGGCAGGCCTGCACAAGAAATACTTCAAAGAATCGGTAATTGGGAGCTTACCTTTTTGAAAATTTTCTGCACATCAAAAGAAATCACCAGGACTGAGGAGATAGTTCAGTAGAATAAGTACTTGCCTGGCAATCTCAAGGTCCTGAGTTCAATCTCTGCTACAGAAAAAAAAAAGAAAGAAAAGAAAAGGGAAAAAAAGAAAAGAAATCACCAACAGAGTAAAAACAAAACCCACAAATTGGGGGAAAAATTATAGCTGACTGTCCTGCACACAAAGGTCTTCTATCTAGGACATATAAAGAATTGAAAAATATCAGGCCTTCAAAATTCAATGACCAAATCCAAAAAATGGACATGTAAGATGAAGAATCACTGCACAAATGAAAAAATAAAATAAAAGGAAAATTGATATATAAAAATATTCAATATCATTGGTCATTCAAGACATGCAAATTAAAATAACATCTGATGCCAGAAAGAATGGTTATCATCAGGAACTCTACTCTTTTTTACCACTTGTACTCTTCAAAAAAGAAAACTATGGCCAGCCTAATAGCTCAGTGATCCCCTGCCCTGCCAGCCCTGCCCCTGGGGTGTGCTGAGAAGGCAACTGAGACTGTGCATTGTGGCCCACACCTGTAATCTCAGCACTTGGGAGGCTGTAAACAAGAGAATCACTACGAGTCCGATCTAGTAGCGAGACCCTGAACATCCTGTAGATCCTTAACTAAAAATACAGAAAAGGAAAAGTGAGGGCCAGCCTGATAGCTCAGCAGACTAAAGGGCCTGGTTATACAGAGGGCAGTGGCTGGGGTTCAATCCTCCCTGTGTTGTGCCAAACTCACCTGCTAGGTGTGATGAGAAGGTGATTGAGACCGGGTGTGGTGGCATGAGCCTGTAATCCCAGCACATGGGAGGCTGAAAACAGGAGAGTCACTACAAGTCTGATCTATGCAGTGAGACTCTGTAGACCCTGTCTTAAATACAGAAAAAAGAAAAGAAAAGAAAAAAAGAAATGTGAGAAATTGTTCTTAAAAAAGCAATTGTAAAATCAAAGAACCAGCCAGACAGATCAGTGGACTAAAGTGCCTGCTTTGGCAAGAACACAGCAGCAGGGGTTCAATCCCCACTGTTCTGTGCTGACCTCGCCCTCGGGGAACCCTGAGATGGAGATTGAGACTGGTCATGGTGGCCCACACACGTAATTCCAGTGTTTGGGAGGCTGTAAACAGGAGAATCACTGCTAGTCTGATCTATGTAGTGTGACTCTGTAGACCCTATAGACCGTGTATCAAATACATAAAAAAACAAATATAATAAAAAACAATTGAGAATTTATGAAGAAAGCCCTGAGGAGGCCTGCCCATTAGCTCAGTTGTTTAAGCCCCTGCTCATGCAAATGCAGTCAGGCACAGGATACCGCCTGTTCTATTCCCACCTCCACCTGTGTTACCAGACCCGCCCTTAAGGCAAATGAACCAGTGGGGGAAAAAAAAAACATTTTCAATTTTAGAGAGCTGGGGAGATGGCTCAGTAGAATGAGCGCTTGCCTAGCAAGCGCCTGAGTCTGAATCCAATCCTCAGTTCTGCCCCCCCCCAAAAAAAAAAAGAGAAGAAAAAGAAAAAAGAAAGCGCTGGACTTGATGGTTAATGTATTCACTATTGAATTCTATAAGAAATTAAGAAAATAAGTAATACCAATAATGTTGAAATTTTTGTGTAAATGAAAAGAAGCAATACTTCCAAAATCATTTTTGGAAGCAAATATCACCTGATTGTAAAACCAAAGAACCAAAACAAAAAACAGAAACCATAACAAAACAAACAAAACTACAGGCCAATCACACTAATGTACATGAACACAAAAATCCTCAATAAAATACTGGCAAAGAGTGTGCAGCAAATAATCAATAAGATTATGTATCATAAACAAGTCAGGTTCATCCAAGAGATGCAGTGATAGTTCAACATTTGTAAATCAATAAATGTGCTGGGGAGAAATCTCGGTGGTCTAAGTGCCTGCCTAACAATCAAAAGTACCTGCATTTTTTCCTTGGTACTGTATGTTGTGCCAGCCTGCAACAATGGCACACTATGCCAACCGTGAAAACTGGGCATGGTGGTACACACCCATAATTCCAGCAGTCAGATGGCTGAGACAGGAGGATCACTAGGAGTCCAAGCTCTATAGCAAGACCCTGTACCAAATAAATAAATGAATTAACAAAAGACTTTTTAAAATTAAAAAGTATAAACTTCAAACTGTGAAGTAAATATCAACTTTTGTAAGTGTAAGTAAAATAAATGCATTATATAGTACCCAGTGTTTTTAAAAATGAAAAACACATGGGCATGGTCTATATCTCTATGCTGTGACACAGATGACTCAATAATTCCCTCTTCAAAATTTGTTTTGTTGGTCACAGCTGGATTAATGATGAAATAAACCACACAGATCATAAAGACACAAAATAATCATGTAGTTCAAGAGGATGGCCTATCAGTTTTATGTCTATAAATGTGATCAACTTGAAAAGTCACCCACAATGAAAGAAATTCTCCATAAATGTAGATCAAGGAGATAATCAGCATGGATGATTCAGGCTTCATTACAATTGTGCAATATATATTATATATTCTCACAAAATTCCCAGCTAAACAGATTTTGTCAGTGAATAAAGATCTTCCATAAGGATTTTCTTTCACAGGAACAACTTGGAATTTTCCAGAGAAATTGACTGTCAGAGAAATACAATATCTCTTAGATTAGAATTATTTTATTTTTCATTTATAGTACTAGAATGGAAAATATTCTGTTCCAATTTCACAATACCGTATACCCACAGGCAGGCATCCATATACATGTATATTCTACTGGGGAAATATATA